>NW_024045134.1:2844744-2869589 GCF_012273895.1 Zerene cesonia | reverse complement strand
ATTTGCACAACAAGATTGACATTTATTTACATTAACGAATGACTAGATACAATTTAAATATCAGTTATTTCGTCGACGTAATGGGGTGTTTAAATAACTTTCCATAATGAACATAAACTTCAGATTGTCACGAACACAGCGTCAGCAAAGTCGTGGGCGAGAGACATTATTAAAACAATTACTGGGAGTAAATAGAATAACAAATTAGCAGAGCTCATTACTGCCGCGCCTTGTTAAAGTTGCCTAGCAATCTACCAGCCGATAATAGCGCCTGCCGGAAATAAATAGCAATAATTTACATGCACCTCCGACCGCGCTGTTCACGGTTCACGGTTTGATTACTGACTGGTGTTTATTTAATTTCGGTTCCACTTAGTGTGTACACACTACACTATACTACCACTAATTATATTTTAAAGCTATGTAGGTCATTGCGGATTCAGCGTTACAGTGGTTTAGTAATAAATAATGCCGGGCAGATAATACATTGCTGTGATTGAGTGACATTTTGTGTCTGTAGTGTATATTCAGGACGTTTTTTGAAAAATCTGCTACAATGCGATCATTTTTATCCGCATACAATAAATCCTGTGAGTAAATTCCAGCCGCTTCCGGCCGCCTCGCCGGTATTTTTCATTGAGCCAGCTTTAAATTTTTGCCATTGGTTTATCTAAAGTTATGCATAACAATTGAATGATTCTTTTGTAGGAAAATGTAAAACGCAAAACGCCAAATTAATCTCCTAAAGTGAAATTATATTGCAACGAACGTATTTTTTGTTCATACCTACTTTTGAGCATCCTTATCATATTAAATACAAAAATATTATTAACATGAATGTTTTGATGAACAGATTGTTTTTGTTTGTGAAAAGCAATTTTACACAGAAAGAGATTACATCTGGAGTACCATATAGTCCGATTTAAAAATCTGCAAACCTTGCTCCTTTTCTATTGAAGACGAAAAGAGAGAAGCAAGTAGGCCATCTGATAATAAGTGGTCTCCACCGACCGTAAGCCATAGTAAGACTGAAACATGTGTGAACCCAAAATAGTAAATATAAAAACCAAGAACAAAGGACACGTATATCGGTTGATTTAATTCAGTTCTGAATTTAAACGATATCTTATCTTAGGAGCAATGAAATCTAATTCATCCGGGAGACAGCTTCTAGCCATCCAATGTTATCTGTGCTTAGACTTCAGTCTAGACTGGCCAGAGTTCAAGCTAGATATCGCTAACATATCGTTCCCTTACTTTTATAAGATGTTGCTTTAAGCTGAAATTATAAATTTTATTCAAGATCAAAAAGCTAGCAGTTTTTAGCTGTGATCAATTGCAGTGTATTGAAAAAAATTATTTTATGTTTTTTGGAAGTAACTTAAAATTAAAGGCTCGTAAGAAAAGTCTTCTTTCCAATCCCAATTGCCACGACCTTCATCTATTATATATATTTATTGAAGAAAAAATATACAATATTCAGTCTTATTTTTTAGTGAATGAGTATAAAAAGGGTTTAAATGTTTCAGTTTTTGAAGCGAAACAAAACCGAGGGCAATTACCTAATTAAAATGGAATTGCTTCCATCCGCGGGAGGGCCAGCTGCATGTAATTACCTTATCAATTATAAATAACATTGATAATTTCAGCTCTCAGGCTCGCTGAATATTTCACCCTTAATATTTACTTGCTGACCTTGCAACCGGGCGTCTCTCAAGAACGGAGTCTATAGATATACTTGTAAATGGCTTTAAAGTGCACATAAGACTGTCTTCGACTTCTCCCTTAGTGTTTTTGTAATGTGTTGGTTTATGTCTCTAATTTTTAGGTCACGGTTAATAAGGGATTGTTGTTTTAGCTAATAGATTTTGTAACTTGTGGCTTATAATATTCTTATCATTTTAAAATCTGCTCGACCCCCACCTTCATTAAATGGTGAACGCTTGAGCGTAGAACCGAGGGGTCCTGGGTTCGATTCCCAGTGGAATGTACAAAAAAAATGTCTCGTTCTGGCAGGACACAGAAGGCTGATCACCTACTTGTCCGTAAAGATAAATCAATTAGTGAAACAGATGAATATCATCTGCCCCATACCTCACTAGGGGACACGAGACTTCACTTTCGATAAATTTATTAAAAGTCAGTTGTAAATAAATCAAGATCAATAACGAATACGATATCGAATCCTACATGCGTTATACGTATTTTGTTCTCTTATCATAACAGTAGCTAAAACAATGGATCGCGTCCTTTGTAAATATAAAAAATGATATTATGTTCTCCTAAAAGCAATCGAGTCTCTTCGGAATCGTCCTTTAGAGCTTTTGTCCTGAGCCTAAGTATACGATATTATATTACACGCGTGTCCAATATTATGAAGATGTATCGCGACAAAAACAAAGAAATCGGGGTCAATGTGGACCCTTCGCAAGAAAAACAGCTGGGACCCACGTCTAAAGCGTTCATATTAACCGTGACACGTGCTCGCATACATCGCAAAACATATCAAATATACTAACGAGAGATTCCCTCGCCCAGTGCCCAAAGCTCAGAGCTGGCAGCTGAGCGACTTAGGTAGATTATTTTATTCGTAACTATCTTGCTGAAAACGGGTTACCTACAGCCTCTCGTACTTAAGGGATCGTTCGTGTTGACCGATTAAACTTCAAATGCTTCTCTATCGAACATAACAGAATTTAAGCTAGCAATTAATTAGCCATAGAATAAAATTTTAAAATCTTTAAAAAACACCTCTTGGTCCTGTATTGTCTCATTATAATTGTACGAAGTGCAGAAGTAAATTTATATGCTGTGGCCTCATTAGTCTAGTCTGCTCGTCTATTGCTCTCTATTTAAATTAACGGAATACAAAATTACAAGAGCCAAGTAAATGGGTACTAATTTGCATGCAGGAATCGCAAATGTGGAGCAAATTTTTACTAAACAAAATAGATTTAAACACAGCACGGCGGACTGCGAGAGTATGAGCTTGTGTAATGTGGTTCCAAAAATAATTTGCTTCTTTTGTGCATAACAATGTGACGGGGAACGGAATCAAAAATTCGTTATTGTACATACGTTATATCATACACTTACGGTCCGCCTCGGCTTCGCCTATTAAGTATAGAAACACAGATGTTACGGGAGATAAGTGATATTTGGAATACTGTTAGCGTTGTTTTGAACAATAGTTTCTAATGATTATTTCAATTGTTTTAAATTGGACATCGAGTAACAGTGCAGGCATTTGCTGGATCAACCGATAAACGTGGTGACGAATGCTAAGCATGCTTGCGACGAAAATTAGAGGCAATTCACTTCCATCTTAAAAAAGCCCAAAAAACAGTTCATGGGAAACACGAAGGTGGAAGGGAATACCACTCCTTCGCATGTTGGTTAAAAAAAGGTCTTCCAAAACGTCTAGTGCGATCCGAGCTCGATACGAGCGGAATTTTATCACTTTCAACACACACGTGTTGAACTTAAACCTTTTAAGTTTGAGTTTATTTTTTTATAGAAAATATAACGCATAATTAGAATTTTATTATTGTGCCTTACGTAAATATTAATTTAAAAATGAACCTAAATTTATAGTTACAAACATCCACAACTTAATAAATCACCCGAATCTTCAAACTTGGAATGGAGCTGGTGGGTCGCCTGATGGTAAGCGCTACTACCGCCCATGAACATTTGGAGGGGTGTAAGGTCGATTGCAGACCATACGCCTCTACAAATGGATTGCCAACTTCAGATTGGAAAATGATTAGGAAAGGATTGACGAGACGAATAAAGAAAAGGACTGGAAAGAGTAAGGAAAAAGATGGGCCTCCGGCCATTATGATTCCTTAAATTATTCTGTCCATTGACATAATTAGTAAAAGGAATGATACTAGTATAGTATTATGTTATCTATGCTAAAGAGTAGACGTAAAATGAAGGACATGCTGATCGATACTTCGTAAACAATGGCTCCAAAGATACGCAATATCAATTTGTTTCGTGTTATCTCGCGAGCTCTGAACGTGATATATTTGTGAACGAAGACGGTACAACATACGAATTATCCTTTATCGAATATCGGTTGTTGCAATGAACCCATATTCTGTAATTTATTGTGTTCAGCTCGATCATATCAGGAATGTGACATTATAACATAATAATATACGTACGTTTTTGTCAATTGAGATTTGTTTCAAAGCTTTTTTATTTTTGTTACTATTGACGCCTCGCACTGTCAATTGGTTTCATATTTGTGTATTTTGCTAATCAATGTTTTTGTATATATTGAAGTAAGTCTTGTTAAAACAATCATTTTAAGCTTATTAAATTAATTATATTAAATACAATACATTACTTAGTAACTTTTATTATGTACTGCCGATTTAGAGGTTATTTATTAATATATATATATATATATATATATGAATTTCTTACAAGCTCGTTCCACTAAGCACACTAAGCATACACTAAGCGTTGTTACCGGAATAAAGCCATCGATAATTACTAGTGTTTAAACATGAAGTTAAATGGACCAGTCCATAACTTGGGTATTGTATGAGTATTTTACCTTCAATTGAAGTTTTTTATTATTTAATTACAAAGATAATCAACATAATTTTGATGTTATTATTGGCGTTGAATAAAGCATTAAACAGTTAGGTTATAATGAGTGCATGAATAAATAATGAGCTGTCTCGCAAACATAAACAGTAAGTGTATGTAGGATTAAATTGAAGGCATCGCAATTACACGGTTTATAGCAAATGGGACAATAAAGCACTAAGCAGGTATGTGAGGAATAAAGAGGGCCAATAAAAGTGTAGTGTGTTAGATCACAGATACACGTGCGGAATAAAACACGTTGCTATAAAGTTTTACGAGACGGACTGATTTAGCGGCCTACAGTCGGCCGGAGCGCAGCGGTAATACTCGTATGTAGTATGTTTAGTTTGATTGTAATGTAAACATCGAACTCGTAATCCTAACTAAAATGTATAATGTCGAAATGGATACTGGAGAATTGACAGAAGTTTGCAAGGTTAATCTATCTTTTTTGTTTATCAGTCTTATGATATAACTTTTGTTAAATTTTACTTTAACCTTGACATATAAAAGGGCATATGAGAGACTAACACACACAAAATCTACTTATAACAGTTAAAGGTATTATTATTGTGGCCGGAGTATTTCTACAGATAAATAGACGAATGTACAATTAAATTCCCATATCAAGAAACGCGAAGAAACTTTAGCAATAAATGGACCGCATTGAGATAAAACAGATTGACGGAAAATTTAATTCGAACTTTCGAGAATTCGCAAACAATTCCATATTACAATCTTTGCCGCGTGGGTACATTAGTTACAGACTGCGCGTTATTTTTACAACTTTTACGTTCATCGCTGGTTTACGATAAGTTTAACAAATTTTACTGTTAGTACATGACAAGCAATGTACAATAGATCGTTGTGTGTTGTATTGTCGCATGGTTAGTTGGTGCAAGGCTCAGTAAGCCGGCTGTAGCGTTGATCCCGCCGAGCGGAGAGCTCACACGCCGCTCCACTTATCCGGGAGCCGAGCACTAATTGATTTTAACCGACTTTCACGAATGTATCCAGGTGTATGATACACATATTTCTATGAATTAGTTATTAAAATATAAAGATTATAGTAAATGCTGATGTGATGCATGTGCATGATGAGAATGGATTATTCTAACCAAAGAGAAGTATAATAATACGGATTCTAACAAAGTTATTGAATTTCCTATTTATTAGCATGGTAATATTAGGTTCTATTATATCTATTATCTAAATCTTTTTTAAGGAATGTGGCAGCAATGAAAGATGTTGAAAGAGAGGGAAAAAAAATTGAAAGCAGTCCAAGTCGTTTGGGTGAGCAAATATTAGAAAACTTTTTTTATTTAATAGCGGGCATATAACTGAAGTTTCGCGTTTCACCTAGGGTTAATCGATCACCACCACCCTAGAACATTTGCAGCC
Organism: Zerene cesonia; assembly: GCF_012273895.1. NCBI lineage: Eukaryota > Metazoa > Arthropoda > Insecta > Lepidoptera > Pieridae > Zerene > Zerene cesonia. The sequence continues at coordinate 2,863,583 of NW_024045134.1, read as the reverse complement.
GAAGGGCCGCTGTTGCCTGCTTTTAAGAGGTAAAGGGTAAGGGAAGTACTGAAGACGAGAACAAAAGATTGGACTGGTAAAAGTGAGGATAAGGTTACGGCTTCCGGCTACCTCACTCACCGAACGAAGCATATTAACATCTTCTGTGGAGGTGAGGTCCCTTTCCCGGTGCGAGCTGGCCATATTCGTGCCGAAGCGTGCTCCCGAGTACGCTTCTTTCTGATAGTTAATTAGCCCCTAATAGTTCTCCGTCCGCGACTTTTCCGCTATCATTCACAAGCATTTCCCATACCCTAATTAATCATCCGTGTAAAAGCATAACGCAAAGGTCTATACTTAAAGAAAATTTGTACAACTTTAATAATTTACTAAAGAAAACTGAATCCAAAACAAAGTACATTCCCATCCAAAACAAAGGTCTATACTTAAAGAAAATTTGTACAACTTTAATAATTTACTAAAGAAAACTGAATCCAAAACAAAGTACATTCCCTTGCGGTTTTTTCATTCACAATTAGTATCATCGATCAATGATTCCCTCAGCAATGAAAATAAACGCGCGCGGTATCGCGACGAGCAAGTTATTGTAGCTGTCACCTTTCTCCCGCCGCCCGCAGGTAATCGAGTTTTCAATTTGGCGGGAAATAAAGAGCCATCGAGCGGATGGAACGATAACAGGCGAGGGAGCCGCGCGGCGACACGGCACGCCGACTGTTGCAACCGCTATCGTGCCGATATAATTAAACTCTCTTTGTAATTCTCACGCTTTTATTAGCTGATGTTTGCAGGTTGTTTATAACAGGCTCCTTTATACTCGATTTTGACTCACTGTAAACGGACAGATTTACTTCAGACTTTGTAAACTTATCAAAGATCTGTGACAGTTTTATATATTTATTTTATTTCATGAGTTTATCGTAGTATCCTAATTAGGATCGCCACGATTAAACTATTGCCCTACGCATACTCAAATATAAAGTGAAACTCTATGATTAAAACGTGCTTTTTAGCTTGTTTAAGTATATATGTATATTCAGTGCTGCAATTCCAACATTCTGTCGGTTTCTGTTCCCACGTTTGGTTGCGATGTACAATGGAGTTTATTTTTGTGTGTTTTTTACTTTGTTTTTCTACTACATTACTGCTTGACCATCTCAATTTTTTTTTCTAATTCAGTTGGTATGTTAAAACAGATATTACAAGGGCAGTCAGCCAATTTTAAAACGATCTTCTGTAACTACCACGATACGAAAGTGCAATCACCGCTGAGCGCGGAGGCGGAATGCACTCACGTTAGTGTTGCTACTTGTAGCTATTGAGTAGTCTGTGTTCTACTGACGAATAGCGAGTAACAGTAAGCCGCGGCTTAGCGCAGTAAATAGGATATGCTAATGATCTCTCGCGATACACGCTTTGCAGTAATGAGCGGATTACTGTCATAACTCGTAAACTCTGCCGTGGCTTTCATAACAAATCCTTTCGGTATGAATTGTTATGAAATTTTCAATTTTCAAAACATAACGTAAATATAATAATATAGATATACATATACATAAATAATATAGATATACTGTAATCATTAATAAGAAGTGATCATGCGTCCATATAGGTACACACCTAAATTACATAATAGGGGCATTTATGCTTTTATAATTTCGATTTTTACACATAAAAATCGCACGATATAAGAATCATCGATTTACGTACGAACGTAACGAACGAAATAACGCTTAGCGAAACATTTAGCGATTCATTTTCCGATTATAAAAAAGTATATAACTTTATTTGTCTCTGCACAACAATACATTAGATTTTGTATATAGATAGCTTAATATCTAGTGTTATGCGCACAATATATCGTTTAATCCTATTTACCTAACATTGCGAGAGACTAGTGCCAGACTAGTAGTATAGACTAGTATTATATAACCATATTCTATATCAATATTACCAACGTCGAGAAAAATTATTCGCATAAAAACGCACATGTGTGTGTGACTCCAAATAATCTATATATATAAAAGAAAGTCGTGTTAGTTACACTATTTATAACTCAATAACGGCTAAACCGATCATGTTGAAATTTGCTACAGTGATAGTCTGAGATACTAGAAAGGACATAGGATAGTTTTTATCCCGGAAATCTAACGGGAACTGGAACTTTGCCGGTACACACCAGGTCTGTCTTTCCTGCAACTACGCGGGCAAAGCCGCGGGCGAAATGCTAGTAATTAATAAAATAAAGTATGCCGGAATGATAAAATATGTCTAGGTTAGCAGCCAGCATTGCTCGCGGCAGGGTGACGCAGCTGGTCATCGAATCATGTATATTTGAATATCCAGTTCAATTTAAATCGCAATTATACCGGTTCTTACTTTCGGAATAATTTTATCGGGTGAAGTACCGTGTTATGGAATATCACATTCCCTAAGTATCCTTCCTTAAATTTTTTAAAGACCACCATTTAATGGTAAATTCTCAAAGCGTTCCTTCTAAAAAAACATTTTTCGTCGATTCTGATGCCTCGCCTTAATCCTATTAAAAAAACAAATACCCATTACCTACAGAAATATATGCATATACAAACTATGTAACGAAATCTGGGAAAGGTACTGTGCATGCATGCGCACGCTACTGTGTTTCGTTAGGTCGGTAGGATCCGGATGCCCGTATGCTTTTCCTTACCCCTCCCCATGATTTATTTGTTGACTCCATCAATTCTTTTTCATAATTCTTATCGAGTAAAATTTGCAATCCATTGGCACAGGTGTATATCCTCTGCAGATGTTTATGGGCTGTGCTGGTCGCTTACCATCAGGCGACCTTATAACGAAGAAAAATACAAAGAAACATAATATTTCAGAACAATGAGTTTCATAATCTTATCATAACACAATTATTATCGCCAGTATCAAAAGGTTTATTTATATGCCAATCATAACTTTTTATCAATCTATGTCCTTATCAGGACTAAACTATTGAGCAGCTAATTGTGCAGTCTACATACTGTCGTATCTCGATCAGTCATCACGGATCAGTGGCCGGCCGCAGCGCTGACGCAATACACGTCAAGTGTGGTTTTACTGTGATAAATCACAAAAAATGTACAATAACCTGCGCCAACATTAATAAACACGAAAAAAAACTTTACAAACATGTATTTCGTCAGCAATCGAGTCATTTCAAGATAATTAAATGATGTAAAAATTCATAAAAAAGTGCAAATCAGTGAACAATAATAACATAACCTAAAAACTTAACCTTGTCCATTCCGCGTTCAACTATAGTTACTTCGTGAATCGTATTTTCAATGATTATGTGATTAAGTCGTTAAAATGAAGTACAGAAAGAAACTAGTGTTGTTTTCGTTGTTTTTGATGAATTTAGTGGATCAGCCGGCTCCCGAGGTGGATATTGAACAGGGGAAATTGGTCGGTAAAGTGAGTGGGGATGGGTCGTTTTTCGAATACATTGGCATTCCGTACGCGACAACCAATAGCAGCACGCGCTTCAAGGTCAGTGTCTAGTCTCTAATGTCAACATAACATTTAATGCTAAATAGAAAACCATATTATTCGCTTTTTCTTACAGATGCGTTTATTTTATTACTTAATTGAAATTTTTGTAATTATGTAATGTTTAAAACCAATGTAAACATAGATATTTGTTCATTATCAAGCTACATAGTAACTGTCTACCTTCGTATACCTACGATTCTATTGGCATTAGATTATAATATGTAATAGCATTATCAGAGTAATTATATTGAAGTTTTAAATATGTATTTAATTACATTACTTGCTTGATAATATTGATGTTTTAATAACTACATAATAATATGGTATATTATAGTAAGTATATAGGCACTTTAAAATAATGTAAGTACTCGTAATAATTTATGTCTACACATTAGTGTGCAAACACATTAATAATAATGTAATGCATTTACTAACATTAGTTATAAAGAGAAAAATTACTTATGTTTTTGTATGTTTGTAACGTTTTCACGCAAAAAACCACTTGAGCGATTTAAAAAAATTCTTTCACCATTAGTCAGCTGCAACTTCACTGAGTTATATAGTCTTTACACATATTTACCACGGACGAAGCCGGGGCGAAAAGCTAGTACAATATATATTATGATAAAACTGTAATTAAACCATTTTTGTGCATTAAATATTTTTTAAATTAAGAGTAATTGCATGTTTATATGTATGTTGGGCAGATTTTGACGAAATTTATGTCATGGTAGGATATATAATTAGCTTCAACTTATAGCCTAAATTTTATTTGAAAAAGAAAATTGTTTTGATTTGGATTGGCTACACATTCTTTTTACTTCACGGAGGAATAAAAAAATCACCTATATTTGGGTTGCCATTGGACAGGTCTTTCAAAATTCAATATAGGTTCCTAAATAGGTAAATTACAGTGATACGTTGGATATACAGTACGTGATACGTGATCTCTGAGTGCTATTATCGGGCTATATTCATGTCACTGACTAAAACCAGGGCGGCCCTATCATCATTTCAATAAGATAATAAACGTACATATGTATGAGATTAATAAATTGTGTAAAATGCAATTAATTAAAATTGAATTTCTTAGATGACCTACCACGTAAACCTAAACCACACAATTATACTATTAAAAAAGCCATTTCTCACGTTGTTTATTATTCACTAGGTTCCCGCACGCAGCTTGTGTGCACTTTATCGTGTAGCGCCGTTCCCCAGACAAATTTCCATATATTTTATCCCTTTCAAGTTTTGTGTTTTTCACATCAGTATTCATGAAAAGCAAAGATTTCAGCCTACACATACCGTGGAATAAAAACACTTTTGCATTTGTAACATTAAATGTATTTCTTTTCAGGCACCTGGCCCACCTCCGAGATGGGCAGGCGTGTTCCAAGCCATCACCGCCGACATGTGCCCCCAAATTAGCCTCCTTGGAAGAGTAGTCGGCTCAGAAGACTGTCTCAAAATAAACGTATACGTACCCGCCCTCGCGAGGCGACCGTTGAAGGTTATGGTCTTTATCCACGGTGGCGCCTTCATCTTAGGCAGTGGCGGTAAACTTATCTATGCCCCACATTTCTTTATGAAGAAAGATGTCATTCTAGTCACTTTTAATTATAGACTTGGAGCTTTAGGCTTCATCTGCCTCGGAACCAAGGATGCGCCAGGCAACGCCGGTCTAAAAGATCAAATAGCAGCTTTAAAATGGGTGAAAAAAAATATCGCTGCCTTCGGCGGAGATCCCCACGACATAACTCTATTTGGTGAAAGTGCTGGCGCCACCTCAGCATCGGTGCTATTAGCGAGTCCTATTACTGAAGGATTGTTCACAAAGATTATCATGCAGAGTGGAAATTCTGTATCAAACTGGGCCATTAATAGGAAACCGGTTTGGAAAGCCAGTCTGGTAGCGAAGAAGATGGGCTTCGACTCAGAGGATCCTCATGAGTTATACGAATTCTTCAAGACAGCAGATTATAGAGATCTCGTGTCGGTTCCTCCCGGCACGCCCGATGATTTATTTTTTGATACGCAACTCCTACACCTGCCGTGTGTGGAAGAAGAAATACCTGGAGAAGAAGCGGTAATCACCGATCTACCTTATAATCTATTGTCACAAAACGTTAAGAATATACCTGTTATCCACGGGACTAATTCTAAAGAAGGAATGTTCCTAACATCAGAAGATGACGGATCGGTAGACAAGAGAAATGGAATGTATATAATTGCGAGTGATTTGCGTTTCTCGTCAGTGGAAGAAGGGATGACCGTGTCGCGGAGGGCGCAGGAGTTCTACTTCGGTGACGAACCGATAAGTTTGCAGAAGATAGACAATGTGACAGATCTATACACAGACTTGTACTTCGAAGTGCCCGCGATCATGGAGACGGAACTTTTATTGAATAGGACTACTTCTCGGGTGTTTAATTACATTTTTAATTACTCTGGTGGCAGGAACTTTTTGAAGCAGCGCTCTGGGCGCGGCCACGAGCCCGGCGCCTGCCACGCTGATGACCTGTTCTACTTGTTCGACTCAGCGCTTACGCCTTTTCCAATCAGTAGTCAAGATTGGCTTATGATTGATACAATGACAACAATGTGGGCTAACTTTGCTAAATATAGGTATGGGATTTTTATTTCTTCGTTTTATATGTATTATGAACAAATTTGTTTTAGCATTTTAATCCGCTATTTTGTTTCATCGTATAAGTTTTAATTAGTTTTGAATTTTGAGACTCATCGGGTATTTAGAGATAAAAATTCAGAGAAAATTGATATCATTTTTTTATGTATGTAGGTACACCTAATGACTCATTTTTAAAATACATTTCTTTTTACAGTGACCCGACACCAAATTCCCAAAAGCTGCCTTACAAATGGCTGCCGAGTGAAAAAAATAACTTGAGATTTTTATACATTGATGATAAGCTCAAAATGGGACCCATGCCTCACCTGGAGGCCTACGCGATGTGGAAGGACATTTATACGAAATACCGCAAAACGAATGTAAAGCAGCCCTCTATTGGCCCTGTGACTTGATAACTTTGGGAGTAAACAATAATAGACATAGGAAAATAAAGTGTTCGCGGATGTTGTAAATATTTATTGCTCGGTTCAAGATCTCATGATGGCGAGGTGTGATTTTTTAGTAATAAAAAATAATATATATATATATATATATATATATATATATATATATATATATATATATATATATATAGAGCACAGAGCATAAAACAGCTGCGAAATTGACAATCCCAATATTAATTCTACCATTATAGGGATTCTATCAATAAGATATACCATGAATAATGTTTACCCTGTGTTTGAAAAAACACGTTGCTACATATTATTAAGTTCAACCTGTGCACCAAAACCAGCCACTTAACACAACACTTAGTCTAACCAGTGCACTATACATGATCTATATTTAATTATAATACAAAGTCACTTTCTCTGTCCCTATGTCCCTATGTAAGCTTAAATCTTTAAAGCTACGCAACGGATATTGATGGGTTTTTTTTTAATTGATAGAATGAATCAAGAGGAAGGTTTATATGTATAATAACACAAATTAAACTACTCTGAATTTAACGCGTGTGAAGCCGCGATAATAAATCAAATTATCGCAGAAGCGCCAAGCGGATAGGAACTGGATTACAGGTATAGACTGTCGTTGCATCGCGTTTCAGTTCCGAACCCAAGCTTATAATATTTATAGCGAGCTCGTTAGGAGGAACACGGCATCGTTACTGCGAACAATACAATTCACCGAATAATCATTTGAAATATCTTCCATTTTATCAGGTTGTTAGCGAATAAAATATTTTTCGCGATAAAGTAGCTCTTAACCGACTGCGCCTCCATCCACTACTCGAAATGCTTTTAGGTTTGTTCAGCGTCAGAAAAGTATTTATTCTTAATGTATCATTATTACCCAAGAAAAGAAATTCTCTACGCAAGTGATCACCGCGTTTGCCCGCCTCCTTGGTTCTGTGATTAACGCGTGAGCGTAGAACCGAGGGGTTCAATTCGCGGTGGGGACGCACAAAAAAATGTCTCGGTCTGGCAGGACACAGAAGGCTGACCTACTTGTCAGTAAAGAAAATCGATCAGTGAAATACATCATACACATCATCTGCCCCTTTCATCATTCACTTTTAAGCAAGCACTTCGCTTTATCTCGGTTTATAACCTAATAAGCTTTGGTAAGCTTTAGTCAATTCATGCACCCCTTTATCGATAGTTTCTTCAACAATGCATTGAACTCTAGTAGGCAATGAAAGGTAAACCTGTATTAAGATTCAAGTATAAGGAAGACATAATATGAAGATTATTTTGCATTTGTCTTAACTAATGGTCACGTACACGGTATAAATATCGAAAACTAGTAAATAATGTGATTCAGTAATTAGTGTGAATAACACATATGAGTCTATATAACACATAAAGGTTTAAAACAGGTTTTGTATCAATAAAAGTTTTCCATTAACCATCCCGTGCATGAAATGAGTAATAAAATGTTTATTGCCCAGAATCCTGGTGCGCCGAGATAAGAGGTCAAAGTTGGACAGTTATTATATTATTGTAGTCATATAAATGTGTGCCAAATTTCAAGCGAATCTATTGGATTAAGGTGTATGAAAATAACATTGACATAAATCTATCGCTTATGTACATAAATATAAGTAAATAATAAAAGTGAATTACATCAAAAATTTAAGCCCACTTCAAAATCAAAAGAACCCTTTGTGCATCACGACCTGATAACTACACTGCTAACTGTAACAGAATATGTATGTACCTAGTTTCATTTTATGCTACATTTGCCAATATTTTTAAGCAATATTATTTTACATTTTTATGTGAAGCGGAACGTCACACGATGTGGATAATATTGTGACCTTTTTAGCTTTTTGGACAGTTTTTATTATTCAAATACATAGATAGCAGTATCATACCTTTATCAATATCATGTTTATTACAAAGCATTTAAACAATTTTATTTGCCTCTAAGATCCGGTATTTAATGTTATTCGTAATATTACGAAATCTCTGTTATGTCAAGCTTTTTTAGCATAATAGTATATTATAATAGATAAGTGATTGAATGAATCAATCTTAGAATCACTGAGTACTTTTTCCAGTTGATGATGATTGTTTTAAATCCGTCTGGACATCTCTGTGCGTCTCAAATATAAAAGCTTATACCATATTAGAGTCCATACGTATGAAAGGGTAACTAAGGGTAAATGAAACATTGTATCGGTTAACCCCGATATTAAGGATTTAACACGTTCTTTCCCGTGAGAGAGCTTCATTAATTAAAAACCACCATTTTGTCGCGTTGATAGCTTCCGAAATAAACATTTACTTAGTCTGGTCTTTAAAATGTATGGTAAAAGTAATCATTTTATGACTCGTTAGTTGAATTTGTCTCAGCTTGAATTAGGATGGTAACTTTAAATAAGCCTTCTAAAATCTATATACATTCAAAATCTGTATATCTATATACAAGATACTCCTTCGACTTTAAGTTCATAGCAATACATTCTCTATTCCTCGTATAATTAGACTAAACTAAATATCGCTCTGAGGTCTTCACTATAAAAACGAATTTAATGAATGTATAATTAATTATTGGTTAAACACTGAAATATCAATGCAAAACTACTAACTAGCCTTAGAAGCTCTTAAGCTTGACGTGGATAAATGTTATGGGATGTAAGCGCCAACTTTTGTTTTAAGGTAATTGCAAATAAGTCAGCGTTGAAATACCGTTTCTGCCGCTTTAAATGCTGCTGTGATTAATTAGGTTCAGACAATTAAACTTATTTATTACCTGCTTTTAAGAAGTTTCTAGCTGAATTCAGAATAAATGTAAGATATGTTACAGGTTGTATGCTTGGGCCGCCTCATTGATGCATTGATTTTTAAACCGGAAGCGTTGATCAAGAGGGTGTAATTATACTTCCCAACCTAGGTTTAGCACCGTTGCTAATAAATTTCTATAAAAATAATTTTTAAACAAGTACAACGTTTAATATGACGCACCGACTTCGACTTGACTTTAGTGTTTACTTTTTTGAGGTTATTTAATATATTGTAATCTGTAAATGAAATTTGGTCACCTCTCTTTCCTCCAACAATAAAATAATCAATCAATAATGTCACGTATTTTGAACGTCATGTGACCTAGATTGAGATATGCTTATATCGCTGTTATATCTACAAATAATTGAACATCGAACGGCAAGAGTAACTTACGTTAACAGAAATCGGAAAACAATACGAGGCAATATAATTTTATTGCCTTGTAAACCAATAAACATCCGATGCGTATAATGTTACAACGAAAACTTACTGAAGATCGCGGTATTTTTTTCGCTAAATGGGAGATTTTATGTGAGCGAGTCTTATTCTTCTATTTTAAATAATTAAGGATGCTCTATTACTTATAAACATCAGGTATGTCATAGACTAAGACTCGTAAATAGATTTTGAACGTGGAAGCGAGCGAGCACGCATGTAGAAGGTAGGCAGAAACTACACCACCGCTGAAGATCGGCGTGAAAATTATTTAACGCGTATTCGTTATTGTTTTACAAACATTGCATTAATTTAATGTAGATATATACGTGTATAATCTATGGAATGTAGAAACAACACGTAAAAAACATATACAATATAATACAATAGTTATTCATTAAATACGTATACTCCTAACTCTTACATCAAGAGTTGAAAAGGTACACCTACAGGGGCTTAGGGCACAAAGTCAATCTGTCCCTGATGAGCGTGTCAAGCCCGAGGGGGAGGGGGGATATTTGTACCGATACAACAAAGCACAAAGCTCTTGCGAGAGTTACCCTTTACATGAACTTATTGCAGGCTTTACCTGGCTGTAGCGTGACTACAGAGTCGACTTACTGGGGCTTAAACTTAATATGTGCTGTGTTGTACGGTTAAAAATCGTTTGGATTAGCTGTAAAATTGGTTTTAGTTGAAAGTGTAGAGTTACTAAGGAAAATGTGTTTGCTTTTTTCTATACTAGATAAATAAACTCTCGATATATTGACTAGACACAGCGATTTATAGCAGTTTGTTGTGATTTAAGCAAATATTAGAGATTGTATAAAAGTCTCCCTTGCAAATGCGTGTACATGAAATGTAGTAAATATTATATTAAGAGGAGATTACATGAAGTCCCCTTATACCTGAAATCCACTTACAACTTTGCCTCTTAAAACTTTAATATAGCCAGGGAAGTCGAATCCAATAAGTCTAATATTTAATATCCAAAACTTATAATACCACGATCGTGCTACGAGCAATCAACGCAGCGAAACGGAAAAATGGCGTCTATTTATACCTTGATTTTCATTAAAAATCAGAGCAATAAAATAAAGCGCTTAACACCACTTCATTTGGGGTTCTTTATGTAAATCCCTAAGAAAAATACTTAAGCTAAAAGGATAATGGATTTGGCGCGATTTGATCGGCGGCAGAAAGCAATTTAGGTGGAGGTCACGGATCAAACGTAATTACAAAACATCGGCTTTGTGTCGGCTGCGGTCAGCGGAAATGCACTCGCCGCCGGATTGGCAGCAGGCTTCATACACGCGCCCGGCTAAACCATGCTACTACTGTTTGTTTAATTAAATATTATATTTAATAAAAGTTTGTTTGTTTGGTTGAATCTACTGATCTCAGGATTTTAAAAAATCTTTCAGTGTTAGATAGCTCATTTATTGAGGAAGGCTTTAGGCTATATAACATCAGGAACTACGCGGTTAAAACAGCTAGTTCTTTATATAATTAATCCATTTTAATATAGTAGATTTAAAAGGTAGAAAATTACATAATATTATTTGATACTTATACAACAAAACCTTTTTTTTATAGTGGGGAAATCTTGCATAGATACCCACGGCCCCCGGGGATGGAGCCGTGGGATACAACAAAACCCTAGAAATCGCATAACAAACAATAATTCGAAAATGTAAATTTTATGTTTTTTAACAATTGTATTTACAGAGGCAATATTATCACATTTGAACAGGTTCGGGTTGGAAATATCCGATGCGTAACTCTCTATGGGTGCAGCCTCGTGGATCTGATATCCTTCGGGATGGTTTCACACACGGACATAAATGTAGAAATTTAGGCAATGGCTGGCATATATATTCACTGAGTTTGCGCCATCGAATAGTAGCTCTACAACATTTAAAACGTGTCGGGTGGTTTAGATCTGATACGGCTTGTGTAGCATAGGGAATCAAGTGCGATGCCCGATGATGACGTCTTGTGATCGGTGACGTTGTCGCGGCCCGACGCTAATTGTGTTTTTTTATGTTTGACAGGGCATCCAGCTCGGTTTTAAGCCATTACCAAAGTGAATTTGCAGAGGTAAGCCCTGAGAGATCTATTGCATATATTTAATAGATTTAAACGTACATTTCAGAACTAACGTAATTTTCGTGTGTAACAACTAAATATTAATAGGACGAACTATTTTATTTTATAATTATTATTTTAAGTCCATATACTTAAATGAAGATATTATATTCTTCAAAGAGAGAATGCAGAATAGGTCGTTTGAACCCGATGTATACTAGTAAAGACTAGGTTAAGTTAGACCATATACGGCATTTCGTGAACGTTAGAGTAACTTAATTCTGGAAATGTTAGAAGTATATTGTACCAGCTATACCAACTGCCAAAACTAGGGGAAGTCACATATATCCCTATTTTTTCCCCTATGAGTCTATGGATCCAGGATTGTTTCACTCCTGATTTATACAAAAACGGCTCTGTGGTCTAGACCTGTGAGCTTGACAGAACGACGCACAATTTAATATTTCTAATATTGTATTATTTTATAAGCACTCGTTTTATTGTGGAGAGTCGTCTGTGTATACCTTCCTTACAAACCAATATAGGTCGCCAGTTTTGTGTGCGGCATCCCCGATATGTCGCCGCTAATATAATTAAAACCTTTCAAAGAGCTGCTTCCACTTCGTTTGCTTTTGTTTTGACAAACGAAACGGACGGACATTCAGCAAGTAGAAGTCGTTGAAAAGGAATGAATTTGCGTAATTCGCTATCACATCATGTTTATATAAATAGACATTTGACCCCGAGGGACGTATAAATATTAACCATCTTAATCATCGTTTTGTGGATGAATATTTAATCTGTAATTAATATAAAGTTGAAGAGTTCGTTTGATTGATGTTTGATCAATACTGGAAAGACTTCAAAAGCCTGAGTGCAGTATGTTACCCGGGCGAAGCCTGGGCAGATCGCTGTAAGCTATTTCATGTTTTTTTTTTCATGGTGTTCTTTTACAGTTGCCGTTGGTATGTGTTGTTTATTTGATTGTATGCAAGTATAGTATAGGTATTTTAATATACTGTATCTTATAGTAGTTTAGTGCTTTACACCTTCACAATTGGTATCTACACAAAAATAATGTACGATTTATTTTTACAATGTCCGGCTTCGATTTCCGAACTGAAAACTGTTATTATATATGTTATTGTATGAATTCAGTTTTCTTGTTCCTAAAACCATTGACATGAATCTAAAGTATGGGCCTATTTCTGACTTCCAGACCGGTCTGAATATCACATACAATGTAACTTACGAGAATACCTTTGATAAATATGAACAGTATATATTTTTCACCATTACGTGTACGTGAACCACACAAATAGACATTGTTATGACACAAGGATAAATAAAATTTAAATGTCTATTTTCTGGCTTATTAAAGTAAAAATTAATTTTTTGGTCAAGGTACACGCTTTTACAGTGGATTTCCTGGTAGTATAAAAGAGTTTAATTGTGCTAAATTCAAAGCCTATATTAAAATGTATTAGTTCAGAAGCCTGTTTTAGTGATATATATGTACGAATGAAAATCATAGAATTTGAGGAAGCATAGGAAAGTTCTTTGTAACCATTATACAACAAAATGTAAAGGTAATCTTTACATGACTTGAAATAACGAGTTTTAAAACCATTATCTAAAAGTGCTTCGCGAACTCTGTTTGAAACCAGAAAATGCATTTGCGATACAAAGGAAAATCAATGCGACGTGAAATATTAAAATCTACATTGTTTGCTGCGCTTCGCTTGTCGTCGAACCCATGCTCTACTTCACTGCAAAGCAAAGCAAATGAAAGTTATTGAAATAGTCTCTCTGTGATTTAATTATTAAAGAAATTGTTAACATATTATCTGGACAAATTTTACACATGTGAGAATGTGAACGTGTACCTGTGTAACAACTAGTTCTGAGAGTTGCAGAGATAAGCGTGAAACTTTTTGTTATTCATGAAAAGGACATTTACCGTCCCGCCAGCGTCAGTGTGATTTACAACTGTGTTTATAATAAAATATAATAATATTTCGAGTGCTTTGTGAAAGCGTCTTGTGTTAAACAAAAAAGTAACCATATTTTTATGATAAATGCTTGTGATATGATACTGACATTGTAATTAATTAATTCGTTTGCTATGGACATCGGCCTTATTTATGAACCACGAATTGTGTGCCAGTATTCAAACAAACTTAGCAAGTGATTATTATTAGAGCCATCACTGGTAAAATTAATTCTATTCGGATTCAAAGCGGTACAGCGTGGAGGCTCGCACGTTACATTTATCATTCCGAGTGGAGCGGTGAAATGAACCATTTGCAGCACCTTATGAATACTATTACACCTCGACTCGTCATTGTGGAGAGGAAACTCTCTCGCATTGCCCCCTTGCCCCCCCGCCGCCCGCCGCCCGCACCTCACCCCCGTGCACTTCACCCCGACAAAATGGTCACATTTCTGATAAACATCTTGGAATTGGTGGCCATTGTGTCCAATGAAATAACATTTACACGACCAGAGTTTTTTTAACGTCACTCACTGAATTGCACTTACATACAAATTTTAACAATTTGAGGTTATTATATTATATCATGCAATGTAACCTTCAGTATGTCTAGAAATTATTTCGATGGCTCGTATACAGAATCACAACTTTCGTTTTCATTACGTAGTAATGCATGAGTGGTTGTTAATTATAAAACAATAAATTTTTATGTGTGTATTTGTATTCCTGGAAATTTTTATTTTCAACGATTGTAAAATATGTATTAACTAACGACCAAATCTAGTATATAAAAAGCGCAACATAAAGAGAAAAAGATTCGCTTATAATCAGCGTCTATTAACGAAAAATATTGAGTGTATAGGGTAAAAAGTTATTTACCAAAAAGTCCTACGTTGGCGTCATTTTACTCGAAAACACTTCAAACACCTTATAATTTTCATTTAAAATTCAGTATATCCGGCGTGAGAGATTTTATGTAATCGCACCTAAACCCAACATATAGTCTCGCTCGTTTAATCACGGAAAATATGTAAAATGACAAAAAAAAGCTCTCCGAGGCGTGGATCCGTTTCAGAGATTGAATCTGTTCAATAATTCGCGCCAAAATTGGAAATGGAACGTGTCATATTTGAGGTTCGTGTTAGAGGAAATTCATTTTATTCTGAATGTTTATGTAAAACGTTAATCGCGCATTCTGCAATTACCGCACACGTAGCCGATATTTATATTGTTTTTTTTTATACTTAATAGGTTTGACCGCCATCCCACCTGATGTTAACCGATGCGATGTATGTATAATATTATATTAGCGTCTCAATTGACTTACAAAAAAGAAGGATGGCCTCAATTTGACTGTATGTTTTATGTTTGTCATCTCAAAACGAAAAGATAGAAAGACTGGTTGAATCGATATTGATGATTCTTTTTTTAATTTGAAGGTGGTGCCTTCCGTGTGGTCCCATTTAAATTTAATCTGGGTTTGACAATTTTAAGGAGGTCTCTGCTCATGAAAAAATTCAACTCAAGTTTAATAAGCGTTTTCTGTGACAAAGTGTTATAATCACTATGGCGTGTATATTGTCCCTTGAATATATGTACCGTAAAACTTATTTCTGTTTGGTAACTTGCAATTAAAAACGTAATTCCTGTATTATTTTTTATCATAAATCCATAAGCGTTGAAGATTTCAGGCTACGAAAACACTTAACGAAGCAATTAAAAGTCAGCATTCTTGATTATGGTTATTCCTGAGTTATGGCGTATTATCTTTGCTTAATGGCTTTATTAAGGCCGTCCTTTACGGTCTGCTGTCGACTGGACAGATTTAATGGCTCATCTGAAGGGTATATAGCTATTTTTGGTACTCGTGGATTCGGAGCTTTTATTAATTTTGGCCTGAAATTGTCAATCCTAGATCAAGGTTAACTGGAACCAAACGCATCAAAATCGGTTCACGCACCAGTTCCGAGGTAAGAAATACATACATGCAGTGGAATAGAAGAACCTCCTCCTATTGTTGAAGTCTTTGAAAATAAAAGATACATGTTAAAACTGAAAACTGTGAAGAAAACTGTGAAGTTAGTTCGTGTAAGCGAGTTTAACGAACCGCACCTCGCAAGTTAGCCAGCTAACAAATGTACGAACACACAACTCGTGCTGAAGTGAACTGAAACTTGTGAGAAGGGAAAACTCTTGATATTTTACACTAAAACGTAATCTCAAGGTGTTGGGGCTACAGTGACAGCGGCTTACCAATTTAGTTACCCTGAGGGCTGAGGGCTGAGGTTATTTCATACCCCCATTCCAATCATGTCCACTTGCAATCCGCTACACGTATTGCTTTTTTAAACTACATCGAACTATGATATACGATTTCTTTGACCATCTGCCTATATTATTAGACCCACCACCGCTACTGTACAATAAATAAATGGATTATTTATTTTCAGCCATGATTTTCTGTAAAAAGTTTTTTTATAAATAAAGAAGAAAAAACCGTTGAAAGAGTTCTTATAACTATTTAAGATTCAAAAATGGGTGATACCATATTGATTATATGTTGAACTTGACGGTTGTTTTGTGGATCTAACTTCATCTGTAAGTTACAAAAGAGCATGAAAGTTCAACACAAACTGTTGTCGTATCGCTGTATCTCCCGAGCCCCGCCCCATCACACTGCTTCTACCAGAACTCGTATTTTGCACGAGTTCATGTTTGTTTCGGCAACACTTAAGTATGGTATTCCCAAAGTGTTTTCCTAATAAGTACACATAAAGTTACTTTTTGTTACATTAAGTTACATTATACTCAGTTTAAGTGCTAACTTCTACGAGACTAACTTACTGTCTGCCGTTTCGCTCGCGTAGGTACACGCATAACTCCTTTGTAACACAAATTAAGACAACTAAGTAAGACTACAGTCTACATTCCTAGATTTATAATCAAGTCGTCAATATTAATTATTATTCAAACATCAGTTTTATAAATTTAAATTTATAAACTACAACTAACTAACTAAAACGCGTATTCCGTATTTTGTCACTTTTATCTGCATCCCATGAGAGTTGAAGACCGAAGCTTGTCTTTATAACAAACTTCAGAGTCACCACAAACTTATTAAGTAAACATATTTTTAATCAAAAAGATGTCATAAAATGAAACTTTAAAAAGCTACGTGAATTTTAATAGACCTCAATCTCTTGTCTAATTACTTTATTTTAAGTTATTTTAGACATGGCAGTTCTAAGTTTTAAGTAAATTAGATAAACTCTATAGACACTGCTATACCCATCAATTATCATCCTTTAAAAAGGAACGAGAATAAGTCTTAGTACCTATTCTATTTTCCTTTCGTTCCTTTAAAGTTTACACGATAGCCGGGTCTTGATGTATCATAGATCTTCAACAATAGTTGTTTTACTAAAATTATTTTATTAACTTTAGTTACACTGGAGTAGAAACGTTAATTTATGTACATTATTTTACTAAAGACTAGCTTCTGGCCGCTGCTTCGCACGCGTTATATTCGCAATAGTTGAATAGATACATATAAGCCTTCCTCTTAAAACACTCTATTTAAAAAAAGCTATCATAATTCGTTGTGTAGTTTTGAAGATACGAACGTAAGCATACATACATACATACATACATAGGGACAGATGTGGGAAGCGACTTTGCTTTATATTTTCATCAATTTATAATTTTTTGTTATATTTACTGTATATTCTGTATTTTTCATTCACAATTTCAAGTACATCCAATGATACAATACAACCGAAACTGCTCAAGGAAGAAGCGAACCCTTTCAAACACAATAATGTATCTGTGGTCGGGATCCCGCGACAATTGGAGCAAATTCATCACTGTCACTCCTAATGAGGACCAGCACTCGAGAGGTGAGGCCTGACAGCCTTTGTGGCGCTTGTATACGCTGTACAAATATATAGTGTGAAAGATGCTAAAGTATCTGCATATAGAAGTTTTAAACATTGTTTTGTACGAATTACTACAATTTGATCATATAAAATATATATTTTTTGTGTTGAAATTGTATATTTATACACTATGAAATGTAGTTCAAATTCAAACAAAGACAGTTAGTTATAATACAACAATAATCATAGTCACTTTATTCGTATATATAAGACATATTTGTACTTATTATACATATTTTTAGACGCTTTGAATAATCTTATACCTTTAAACGAGCAATTCTTGTATATATATTATATATATATATATATATATATATATATATATAATTGGAATCTCGGAATCGGCTCCAACAATTTTCATGAAATTTAGTATACAGGGGGTTTCGGGGGCGATAAATCGATCTAGCTAGGAATTTTTTTTAGAAAATGTCATATTCGTGTTTAATTCGTGTTTTTTTTTTCCTGACATCTATTGGTGAATAATAATACTATTTTGCTTCGTAGATAGCTGGACAACTGAAATAACACAGGCATTTTTTATACCGATATTCCTACGGGATACGGACTTACGCGGTTTCAACCGCGGGTCACAGCTAGTATTACATTAAGAAAATTACATTATAAATATTATACGAGTAGTAGAAATTCAGAATGAATATACAGGTACAGAGGGCAGAACGAAGTTTCGAGTAAATTAAACTGTTTAAAGTTATATTTCTGCATCCATTTGAGAGATAAAAGTACAGACTGGAGCGAGGCGCTGAGACGTAGCCTTTCACATATTTCCATATCAAAGAAAAACCTCGTTCCGGATCGTCTCAAAGTGAATTAATAATATATCAATGGCATTAAAATGTTTCATATTCGGTGAGAGGTCGACGCGCGAAATCCACGCTAATTCCTTTATAATATACTGTATATACCTAGTCTTGCCATAAATATTGTAATAAAGAAAAAAGAAAATTGTTAACTGCAAATAACATTTATTA
>NW_024045134.1:2838928-2843744 GCF_012273895.1 Zerene cesonia | reverse complement strand
ATTTGTTATTACTCTCCGGTATTGGACCAGCTGAACATTTACAAAAGCATAACATTCCAGTCAAAGCAGACCTGCCCGTGGGTAAGGGAATGTCCGATCATTTTGCGCCTTTAGTATATATGAAAATAAATGATCAACCTGCCAAATCTAAAGCATTAACCCTCGGATCAAAGGTGTTGGAAGGTCTCGAATGGCTTCTGGCGCGGCGCGGACCACTATCGACTGCGGGGCTCACCGACATAACTACGTTCGTGAATACAAAATGCTACGATTTTAAGTTAAAGCGATTGTTACACGACAGGCCAGAGTGTGACGTGCCAACGTCGCAGTACATACATGCGTACATGGAGAGGGGCTTCGCCAGACTCGCGAAGCCGATATACGACAGAGTGATTCGACACGTGCCCCAAGTCGTGGATCAGATATTGGTTGAAAACGACAAAAGCGACATCATAGTAGTCACATTGCCCGTGCTGCAGCCATACTCCCGAGGTTGGATAGAGCTGGCGAGCGGGAACGTCTTCGATGAGCCAGTGATAAGCCCCAACTATTTGCACGACGAAAGGGACGTGCAAGAAATAGTGCGAGCGATAAGGATACTAGAGGACTTGACGCAGACACCGGAGTACAAGGAGCATAACGCGTCCTTGTTCAAATACAAACTTGAGGGGTGTCCGAGGGGGGAGGAGGAAGGTTACTGGGAATGCTACGCGCGCCACATGACGTACTCGGTGTACCACGCGGCGGGCACGGCGGCGCTGGGCGCGGTGGTGGACGAGCGGCTGCGCGTGCGCGGCGTGCGGGCGCTGCGGGTGGCCGACGCGTCCGTGCTGCCGCGCCTGCCCACCAGCAGCACGGCCGCCGTCGCGCTCGCCATCGGGGAGAGAGCTGCGGACTTCGTCATAGGTGACACTCAACATGAGCTTAGGTATTCGTATGTTAACGCCACTTTGTTATGATCATTGTAAGATATGTTAATTTATTGTTTTGTAAATAATTAATTTATGTGAAAATTAGTTTTAGTTTGTGTGCTGATAATAAAATATTGTTTAAAATTTGTTTTGTTTTATTTTCACTTGTTTGACGTTTACATTCATACTGCTTGATAAGCGTGAACCACTGCAGCAAATTATATTTTATACACACTATAAAATATTTATTGGTTCAATATCTACAGTGATTCAATCTAAATTCTTGTAAAACATTTTTGCATATGGGCAGTTTAAAAAAAAGAGCGGCTTTTTATAAAAATCTATAATTGATAACATACAATGAATTGATCCTTTTTAAAGAAACCAACTTTTGGCAAAGAATAATCTTTTGAACATAAATCTTTGTATTATTATTACATCACACACACTTCGAATAAATATTATAATTCATCCTGCACACAATCAAGGTGCAAGTATCACCAAAAGAATAATGTAAAAATGACTGAACTAAACTGTTAAAACTCCATTAATAGCAAAGCTATCAAGAAGATGCGAAGTACCACTTGACCTTTCACCTTCCCAGCGAAGTGCTAATTGTGATGGAGCACACAGAGCCGCAGAGACCTCGTTATCAGCGACGAGTTACTCCATGCGACTCAACTATGAGTAATAACGTCACTGACCTATCAGTGCCTAATATAATTTAAAAAATAAGCTTTGCTTGAAACCTTCTTGCTTCTTGCAGACTATTCATCTGACTCCCATCACATTGAAATACAAAATATGTTTCATATGTCACAATATGGCGTCACAATATGTCACAATGTATATTACTAAATATTTGTGGAAAATATTCACCACTAAACGCTTGGCCGCGGTGGACTAAACCGCGTGATTTTGTAATACAAGCGGCCACACTTTTCCTGCCACTGATTTTAAACTGCAGCTTGTTACAAAACGCTCTCGGCCAAAATCCGCGAAACTGCACCAAAATTATTTTTCATAGAACTACATATAGCATAAAACTTTAATACTACTTGTACCGAGGGCGCACAGTTTTATAACCGTAGTGTGTACATTACGGATGGATTTGCGGTTATATCCCGCTCGCGGGAGACACCGCAGTGCGGCCTCAGATCTATTTTATGTAAAAGTAATCTCAATCAAGACGTTTGATAGATAGGTTATTACTTTGTGATGGAAATTCGTGTTTAAAATGTTTAGCCTGTTCCTTATGTGTTTAATTTGGAAAAAGGAAAAGTGTTTATACACTTACTTACTTACTAATGATATAAAGTCGAAGAGGTTGCTTGTATGCTTATTTGAATGCGCTTATCTCGGTAAGAACAACCGATTAAAAAAAAATTCCATCCTTGGATATGAACGTGTTCCCTGTAAGTATGTTACGGTAACCCGTTATTTGTTTTTTCATAGAACTAGTTGAAACTAAATGCCTTTGCTGCAACTAGACCATTGTATATTTTCTAAATAAAACACTATTATTTAGTTATATCATATCACACTTCACACTTAGATTATAAATTTAAAAGTTTTTTTGCTTGGAATGCAATGCAGATGCACTCTAAAACTACAGAACGGATTTTCAATGAAGTTTGGTATACAGACAGGCTGACTTGGGTGATAGGATACTATTTAACCTGATTAAATGATCTCTTGGGATAAAACAAAACATACAGCTTATTAACAGCGTTCTCCTTATCCCACACTTAAACGGCCTATAACTTTTACTCTCAGTACGCTAAACATTTGTTATAAACATCCGATGTCTATTTTTTAACTCCGACCAAAAAACATTGTCTCGCATTTGTAATCGTTGTAGCAATTACTATGCAATCTGATAAGCTGGACTCCATGTGGACCACCTAGTTATGCTAACTGCGTATTACTAACTGAGTTAGACACGAGCTGATAGGACACACTCATATAAGTTAGCGCATATCGATAAGTCTCGGTAAGGTAACTAGTTTTCTATCGGAGAAAGACATAGCTATTTTAAAATAGTAGACTGTATGCTTATACATTTATAAGTCGTTTACGACATCGCATTACTTATTGAAAATGTGATAATACCTTTTAATATTCACCTATTTATAAAAAAACATGACAAGTTTTGGAATGACGGATAAGACAAAAATACAAAACACTAAGATGAAAAAAGTCTAATAAATCAAACGATAAACCAACATCCAAATTGAGGAAGGCGTAACTATATGGCGTTTTGAATCGACTACCTATGTAGCCGTGATGAGGGTTCAGCAGACAGCACCTGTACCTTTGAACTGAGCTGCAGAACCGGCAGAAGCTTGGGAGGTCCCTCGGGAGCTAAAGGAGTGGAGCTTTTGTTAGCAGAACTGAATTATTTAAAACATTTTTCGGGTTTCCCAACTTTTTGCATATAATAGGTATTTTCGTTAGGTACAGCCATCAAGTATTATGTTTAATATAAAAGGGCTTTATAAGTACATGCATGATACCTTGTTATAACAGTCAGAGAAACAAACTATATAATATAATAGCTTTTGCCCGCGGCTTCACACGCATTAATTCAGAGTAGTTTAATAGATGTTATTATACATATTAACCTTCCTCTTGAATCACTCTATCTATTAAAAAAACCCCATCGAAATCCGTTGCGTGGTTTTAAAAATATTTAAGCATACATAGGGTCATAGGGACAGAGAAATTTGTTTTATACTGTGTAGTGATACCACTGGAGGTCACGCAGTTGCTTAACGTAATGAGACCTTTAGATTTCCAATATTACATTATGGATTGTTTTATTTCATAACGAAATCTCTGTGTATGATAAAATATTGAATGAATTATTTGCTTATTAAATTGTTCTAGTGAAAATTATCACTCTTCACGAAAGCCCTTCAAAGTGTTAACAGAGACTGTACCTTAAGACGAAACATAACAAGAGATAACTTGCTTTCATTTAAAATAAAAATATTTCTTAATACCTTCTCGAACGAGCTGTTTTTAAGATTCTTAAATAACTGTGGATTCTTGAATAAATAGCCTTAAATGCTAATAAATAAATTGATGACCTACGTGGCATGTATATCGTATGTATATGTTTTTATTTGTACATATAAATAAAGATAAAGAAATTGATGTATCTCGAGATACAAAAGATTTTCATACTCGATTTTTTTCGCTTCATCATAAATAAATGAATACATAAATAAAAATCATAATACAATATTTCAATAAGTCAAAATCGGAACAATTTTTTCCTGAAACCTTTATTCCACCAACTAATTATAAATACAACACAATTCCATCAAAGCCACGCTTTGAATAAAGTGGTGCGATACTTTCGTATTAAAGTTTAATTCATAAGGTGAATTCTGCAATATAATGATACGAGGTAAATCGATAAACAAGTGAGGAGCCACTGAGACACAAAATTATAAATCTGCACAGAGCAAGCCGCTCCACCAGCGGTCTGTAATCCACTTTATTATTTAATATAAAATTTTCATAAAAGCTTTCATTTCGGTTGCTAAATCCAATTTCTCGTTTCATTTCATTTAAATAAAAATGTATCTTTACTATTACTAAATTGTAATATCGTAAATTTGCAAATCTTTTGTCTGACTTTAATATAAATACGCTTAATGATAATTTATTGGCATATATTAGATTTTTTTAACATTTTATTATCAACATAAGTGAGCAGATACTATTTTTTAATCCTAGTTTGATTTAAATTAATAAATTCCAATGAATGATGTATTAGTGCTATGGAACTGCTTTTAATTTACCTTTTATCGAAGCAAGAAGCGACAATATTTTCTCAATCCAATATTCAGTCAAATCAAAGCATGTCGAGGTCGCGTCGCAGGATCTTATAAATT
>NW_024045134.1:2811308-2837928 GCF_012273895.1 Zerene cesonia | reverse complement strand
ACACCTCGAGCCGTGGTGTTCTCGTCAATTATAATCTTTAAACATTTAGTGTTTTTGAGAAGGCGTAAGTTTTTATTGACTCCAGGAATATTCAGATAAGATTCTGCAGTATTGATTCGCTCACCGTTTGCAGTGAAAGCGAGAACCTTCGATACCCCGATCTGTGATTCCGCGTTAACATCAGCGTTGAAGGGAACATTTAGAGAATTGAACCCCTTTATTATCCTTTCCTGCCACGGATTGCTGGATTCCTGAAAGTATCCAATGGGAATGACTCCGGACGTGTTATGATACGGCAACGATGAAGCGGGAAGCAGATGCAGGTCTCGTAGGCCCTCGTATCGCAGAAAATATGGCTTGAGATCGTCCCAAGTCCAACCAGCAAGTTGGTAGTCGTAGTTGCGCGGGCTGCCGCGGGTGTACATCATGAGGTTGATTGCAGTGGAGCCGCCCACGACGCGGCCGCGCGCGAAGCGGCAGGACGCGCCCCGCGACGACAGGCATGACATGTTGTTGGGCTGGGTGCCGTAGTCGTAGTCATAAGTTGTGCCAATCAAGGTACTTCCCGATCCAGGTACCTACAGAGACGAAATGGGTTTATGGACATCTATGCTAATGTAAGTGAAACGAAAATAATGCAAGGAATATATTCCCGACCTGAGATCCAAGTTTTGCAATGAATGAATGCCCAAAACACGATATATATAAACGAATGTCTAAAATTGATCACATGGTTTCCAAGAACAGTTCTCTGTATGTTGCATAGTTTTTGATGACCCCATACTGACCGATATTAAAATATAGTAATAAAAAATAAAAGGAAAATAGGTATATAGACTAGCCGCTCGTTACAATTCCGCCTGGTTTGTCCGGGTTCAAGCAAAGTAAAATATAGCCTGTGCCACTTAGGAAATATGGAGATTTCTGCCGATGGAAGTAATTCTGATATATTTGTTATCAATAATAAAATGTGTCACAAATTACTATTATACACACACAAATATTATTAATGTCAAAGTTTGTTTATTTGGATGTTTGTCCGTCTATCAAGCTGAGACTACTGAACGGATTTGGATGAAATTTGGTATACAGACAGGGTATGAGCTGACTTGGTCATAGGATACTTTTCATACCCATCAAATGATCCCTTGGGATAACCCATAGACAGTCACTAAATCATTTGTAAATGTCCTAATTCCACGCGGGCAAATCCGCCTGCAGAAGCTAATGTCTTAATATAAAAAAAAGCTAAAATATTGCAATTCACGATTTCTTTGGAACTGCCTCTAAATTCTGAGCGACAAAGGCTAAGGTGGCACAATAGAACGTAAACAGGCATGCAGTTCGTACTCTGGTCAGAAGTCCTGGGTCTCCTCCAGCCTCCAGCAGCAGCACCCTGTGTCCGGCGAGCGCCAGCCGCGCCGCCGCCGCGCCACCGGCCGCGCCCGCGCCTACCACTATGTACTCATATTCCTCACCCTCTGGAAATAACAGCAAAACTTTATCTTATGTAAATGTTAATATATTAAGCGGATACATAAAAAGCGATTATGAAATTTATCATTCGTAGGTAAACTAGGATATTTGAAAAGTAGTACAAATCGGGATGGAAAGGAAAGGAATGTAACATTATCCCACCGACCCGCGTCTGAATCTTCGGTTAAAACAAAAATGATATTTAAAAATGCAAAACCGTTAAAGTCATACATTTCTAAACTAACCACTGCGATGGCTTACCGTGAACTTCATCGCAGCGCAAGATATCAGCGATGTCGTTCGTCTTTGATGCTCGTTCAACGAAAACCAGTATCGCCTGCATCGCCAATGTTACTGCGAATGAACATACAATTAAAAATATAAATAAATCAAAACAGATTCATCCAGGAAAGTTCCAAAATATACAGTTGAATTGATTACATCTGTTTGAAGTCGGATTCGATCGAATGTTGTAAATTGTTTTCTACATTAATACGCCATCTTAACTTTGTTATATCAATAAGATCTGAAGGAAATATAAATAAATTCATTTCTTAATGAAAATTATTACTAAAAGACGAATAAATTAAAAAAGCCCTACTGTTATGAATAATTTATGAACATGGATTTTATTTATTTATTTATTTATTTATTTACACTTTATTGTGCTGGCATACACAACGCATCCTTA
The DNA here is from genome assembly GCF_012273895.1 of Zerene cesonia. Taxonomy (NCBI): domain Eukaryota; kingdom Metazoa; phylum Arthropoda; class Insecta; order Lepidoptera; family Pieridae; genus Zerene; species Zerene cesonia. The sequence continues at coordinate 2,835,761 of NW_024045134.1, read as the reverse complement.
AAATAAATGTCTTAAAACTAAACCAGCACAGCGGGCGGCCTTATCACTAAAGAGTGATCTCTTCCAGGCAACCAACTGTGAAAAAGTAATATATAAAGGAGGAGGTAGGTTTGAAGTATATAAATACATGAATATATTCATATAAACGTATTATATAACATACATAAGTACATATAAATTAAATAAATATAATTTTAGATACATACGTGCCTTAGTAAAAAGATATGAATTCATTCAAAAACTAAAAATAAGAAAGTATACATAAATTAAAATAAAGAAAAATAATAAAATAAAAAGAGACAGAAAACAAATATACAAATAAATTTAAGATAAAATTGTTAATCAGAGTTAAAGGCAAGGCTCAAGTAGTGATCACGCACTTGTTTGGCAAACGTAGTAAAGGTTTGTACTTGTCGAATCTTCACTGGCAGGGAGTTCCATAAACCAGCGGCAGTGACAGAAAAGGAGCCACCATAGAACTGTGTGCGATGCGAAGGGATAGATAGCACTAACCTGTCCACAGATCGCAGAGAATAATTATCACAGTGCAGGAAAAGGAACTGGTCTTTTAGGTATGAAGGAGTGTTGGGATTGAAAAGGATTCGGTGTAATAGTTGTAGGTAATGAACATTCAGGCGAAGGCGGATTGGGAGCCACTTAAGCTTCTTACGAAAGTGAGAGACGTGATCATATTTACGAAGACCGTAAACGAACCGGATACAATAATTTTGAAGTCGCTCAAGTTTGTGCAATTGCTCAGATGTTAAGTCAAGAAAGCAAGCATCAGCGTAGTCAAGAATAGGAAGGAGAAGGGACTGTGCAAGCATAATTTTTGTCGGTATGGGGAGAAAGTTACGTAGGCGTCGTAAAGAGCTAGATACTGCATATATTTTACGACTGATTTGCTGGAGATGTTTAGACCAAGAAAGCGTTCGGTCGAAGATTACACCCAAATTTTTAACTTCTTTGCTGAAAGGAATATTCACGCTCCCAATTTTAACTGTTGACAGAATACCCCAGTCAATCTCAGAAATAATGTATGGACTTCCGACAATGATCACTTGGCTTTTCGAAGGGTTGATATTAAGTCCAAATTGTTCACACCATGTAACAATTGTGGCAAGTTCAGTATTTAAGGTGGAAATGGTGTTTGGTAAATTGTCGAGTGTACAGTGAAGGTAAATCTGTAAGTCGTCAGCAAACATATGGTAGAGAGAAGTTATTCGCGAGGAGAGATTGTTAATAAAAATGGCAAACAGGAGGGGTGACAGGACGCCACCCTGTGGTACACCAGCAGAGACAGAGCACCATGAGGAATGTTTACCATCCGACAAGATACGCTGTTGCCGATCACACAGGTAACTTTGAAACCATTCGAGCACTGTAGGGGAAAAGTTAATCATGCGTAGCATTCCCAGTAAAATATCATGGTCGATACAATTAAATGCATTACTAAAATCAAGGAGACATAGTATGGTAAGTTGCTTTCTGTCCATAGCAGAGCGGATGTCATCGGTAACCTTAACGAGAGCAGTAGTCGTACTATGACCGGGACGGAAACCGGATTGTAAAGGAGTATACTATTAGAATTTAGAAATGAGCTCAGCTGGGCATGGATGATACGTTCGAGGACCTTAGATAGGAAAGGTAATATGGAGATGGGACGGAAGTCAGAAAAACAACTTGGATTGGATTTTTTTGGTAATGGTATAACCATTTTTTTTGCATCTTTCCATGCCTTTGGATATTTGCCAGAGTTAATAGAGAAATTAAGGATATGGGTATATTGGAGCAATAATGTCAAGGATAGGAAGGATCATATTACGACTAACAATGTCAGCCCCGACTGCGTTCGAAGATATGGACTGTATAGTCTTCTTAACTTCCCCCACAGTACATCGATTAAAGTAGAACGGAGGAAAATCAGGAGCTGAAGTGGCAGAAAGAAACTGAAGCGTATGTTATTTAGAAAAATCATTAAGGTTAGAAGATGATGAAAAATGAGCATTTAAAGCGTCGGAATTAAAGTTATTTTATATATCTTTACATTCCATGAATTTTATAAATCTTTAGTCTTGGTTAAAGATATGTAAAATTCAATTTACTAATACATTGTTTTGTAAAAAAACTAACAAAATTGAAACTAACCTGACAGTAATGTTTCAAAACGGTCGTAGTTTTTGTAATAATTAAAACTCAGTACATAGCTAGTATATAGCTACATAGCTTGTGTTTCGCCTGATGGTAAGCGCTACCATCGCCCATGGACATTTGGACAGGTGAAAGGTCGATTGTAGATCTTACGTCTCTACAAATGGATTGCCGAATTTAAATTGGATAGGGATTAAGAAATTGAACGGGATTAAGGAGAGGCAATAGAAATTTATAAATAAATCATTAAATAGCTGAAGCTCTAGCCGAGAATGTGTCTACCGACAGCAAACATCGGGGTCAATAAATAGCCATCGAAATTGCATCGCTCGCCCCCGGGACGGCGGGACTTTGCATTCTACGTCTCGGAATTATTACAATTCAGCTTTGTGGGCGCTTTCCAATAACATTTAGCATTAGAGAGCGCTGAGTAACATTGCTTATTTATTGTTTTACTTATGTTTCTAGTGTTAGGTTAAAGGTAATTACAAAGATTTATTTTTATTTATTTTTACGAGTCAGACAGTGAGTTGCCGCCGTATTTTCAATAAAGCTCTCAAAATAAGCTTTTTTTCTATAATCACATAAACATATTAGGAATGCTCATTGTTTATTTGTACTTTAAATAAGCATTATATTATTGTATACTAGCTGCACCCCGCGGTTTCACCAGCGGAAATCCGTATCCCGTAGGAATATCGGGATAAAAGTTAACTATGTGTTATTCCAGTTGTCCAGCTACTGCATTGCAATCCGTTCAGTAGATTTTGTGTGAAAGAGTAACAAACATACACACATCCTTACAATCTTTCGCATTTATAATATTATTAGAATGATGGATTTTATGTGTCGATTTGAACTTGTAACGGACTATTAAATTAATTACTCATATTTCTATTTGATTTACAATTCCCTTGTGATCTATGGAATATACATTTTGCTTCAGTCCACTGATCGAATTACATTACTGACGCACGTTGCAAGTTGGCCTTTTTAACTCGCTTTTATTAGCTTCACCAATATATATGTATGCGTGTAACCGACTCCTTTAGAGTCGATTGTGACCCTTTTTTAAACAGACAGATTTAATAATAACAAACTTATGAAGGATATACCAAAGGGTCGAAAAACAACAAAAAGTTGATAATGTGATAATTAACTAAAGATTATAAATAAAACATCAAGAAGGTATGATTGTCGCGGGTAAATTATGACCAGCTATCGTGGCCCCTTTACTTAAGCGTCTCGACGGAACATAATGGGGTTTTGGTCGGTAAGAATCCGACATAACCCACGGCTCCATCCCCGGGGGCCGTGGATATCTATGCAAAATTACCCCGCTTTAAAGAAGTAGGTACTTTTACAACATTTGAATTGTAGACATGTCATGCATCATATGCGTCAGACGTGATACTGAATAATTAGAGCTTTCAACGTGCATTTTATGAATATTATATTCAAAAGCAGTCATTTGTAATGTGTTACAATATCATTTCAATTATATGAAGCATTATCTAAGGGCTGGAATACATTTCAACTGAAGAAGGCCTTCGTATTCGAAGTCCATGTTCATCATCATCATCATCATCATCAGCCCTTAACTATCCACTGCTGGATATAGGCCTCTCCTAAGGCTCGCCATTGAGCCCGGTCGGTAGCTCTTTGTTGCCAATTATGGCCAGCAACCCTGCGGATATCGTCACTCCACCGGGTAGCAGGACGTCCTACGCTACGTTTACCAAGACGCGGTCTCCACTCTAAGACATGTGTGCCCCAGCGGTTGTCCGTTCTGCGACACATATGACCGGCCCACTGCCACTTCAGCGAGCTAATTTGTTGAGCTATGTCGATAACTTTTGTCCTCTGGCGAATTGCTTCATTTCGGACTTGGTCCCTCAGAGAAATACCGAGCATAGCTCTCTCCATAGCTCGCTGAGCGACTTTTAGTTGGTGAACCAGTCGTACTGTGAGTGTCCACGTCTCGGCTCCGTAGGTCATGGTTGGTAGGACGCACTGATTAAATACCTTAATCAGTGCGATTAAATACCTTAAAGTCCATGTTATATATTATTTACTATTATATTATTTTGCACGAGCGGTCCGCTCCGGTGGTTATAGCCTACTAGCTGCGTCCCGCGCCCGCGGCGTCACTCGCGTGGTACCCGGGTAAAAAGTAGCCTATGCTAATCCAGGTAATGTATCTCTGTACCAAATTTTATACAGATACGATAAGCTACTTTCGTGTGAATCCATCCATCCATACTTACACACTTTCGCGTTTATAATATTAGTAGGATAGCGCTCGAATCACTTATAAATCCCACGGTGAAATATTTTTTTTAAATCTGTCCAGTAGTTCTGGAGATTTCTCGTTTAAAGACACAAATTCTTCAGTTTGATATCATTAGAGATGTTGTGACCTTCGTGTATACATGTTTTGCTAAACCAAAAAAATTTACCTTCGTTATTAAAAAATTAATCATTAACTTTATTATATTCGTAACAAGCATCTTAAATGATGGTACATTTTATGATGAAACTTTGACAGTTATCTAATAGCTAGTCAATGCAGTCATTCAACTATATTTTCCTTTTTCTATTTCGCTATTCCGATATATGGCTACTGTAGAGAGAAACTTCTCTGTCTACTTTCAATACAAAAACCCTCATATCATCAAATACTGACAGCGAATAAAAGGGAAAAAGTGTACCTTTTAAAATTATTTAACCTTTACCAGTAGTAATTTTATATAAGTATAAATAGATTCGAAATTCGCTGCACGAACACTCTATCTAACGCGAAATTACGCGCTCAGAGATACTACACTGCGGCGTGACTTCGCTCGCTAATTGCGAGTAAAGGGAGGAATACTAAACTATTACTAAATTTTGAGATGGAACATGTAGATACACATGCATTAAGATAATTTCTAAGCGTGGAAATAGGGGTTTATTTAAATCATCAATTTACATGGAAAAAGCAGTTGAAGAAATTAAAGACCCTTTAACGAATTTTTATCCGACTGCGTCAGAAGGCTGGTAATGGCTGGCTATATATGGCCGTTTAAGTTTTTATATATATTATTATAATCAAAAGATTTTCAGATCTTACGGCGAAAGTGACGGAGTATGTAATTTACTAATGCGATGTCCGCGAATCATAAAAAGGGGATGGTTACATTTATAGGGGATGGTCATATTAGTATGATTTGATTAGAAGGGCAAAGTAATTACAAACAAATTGTTTTAATACATTTATTAGAAAGCAAAGTGAATGTTCGACAAGCATTTTAATAAAGGATCGTTATTTTCGTTGACATTTATATTATTTATGGTCCCCAATAATTGTGTTTACATGATTATATTTAATTAGTGCAGAAACAGTATTACGTCTTCCCCTTGGTCCGCACAAAGGGATGAAATTATCGTTTTACAAGGGATTAATAGTACAATGTAGATACAAAATATCATTAAGTTCCAGGGAGCATTTTTTCAACCGAATTTGAAAAAAAAAACAGGAGTCTCAATTCGCAATTCGTTTCGTTTATTTTGGAATTGTTACCTTAGAACTAGTAACTGAGTTAAGCGATTTGACGATTCATTTTCTATTTGAAAGCTGATTACCTCTCGTGTGTTCCCATTTAAATTTGGTCTAGCTCCAATATTTAAAGGTGATTTAGATTTTTCTCTTATTAAAAAAAAATATTTACATCAGGGTAGTTTCGGTCAATAATGTGTTATAGATATATAATGCCATTTTATTTCGTGGTACTTAACCATTAGATACGAATATTTGAGGGACCGACTAATATAACTCTCTGTATTATATTTATCAGTCAGATAAGCCCGCAAAGAGAAATATATTACTAACACAATTAATAGTGTGGAACATATTTTTTATTTACTTGTAATATGATAAGGACTATTCTAGAAAACTTACTCAAAACTAGCATTTGAATTCTCTGCATCCATTTAGCTGACCTCTTACGGACCGCTTCAGGCAAATTATTTGCTACCGATCTAAAAGAAAAAATTATCTAATTATTTGTCGGGATCATCATCATCATCATCATCATCATCATCAGGCCATATATGTTCCCACTGCTGGGACACAGGCCTTCTATGAGGGTTCAGGCCATAATCCACCACGCTTACCAATTTGGCGGGATATTGCAACTAAATCAACAAAACAAAACTATTGCAAACTTAAATATATAATTATTATTTTTAACGTAACATCTCAGAGAGGTGCACTATCATGTAAACTTGGTAAATAATCCAAAAAGCCTACCTGGAAGACATGGTCTCGCTTCAAATTTTCCTCACCATCACCTATCAAAATTAACCACTAGAATTCACCACTATGTTAAACAGAAGTAAGCTCTAACAGAAGCTACAAGCAACTAAAATATATCATCCGACGATACTAAATGGCGAGTTGCATAAATTAAAATAATGAGGCGTATCGATGCTAATCTTTGCTAAGGATCTGCCGACTTACGGCACACGGATAACATATGGGCTTGTATAAATACCACATTTTTCTTTATAAAAAGTCGTATGTTTTGTAAAAATTAGCTACGTCATTGCAAGACATCCATCATCTTAATTAAGGTGTAAACAAAACATTTAGTTCCGGGCATTAGGTTGTTAAAATTCGAAATGTGTTTTTTTTATATTCGATCAAAGTTTTTGAATATTTTTGGTATTAATTTTTTTTTGTTTTGATAGTAACTGCATGCCCTTCAAGACAAACCCAATTAACCAGAAAGCATTACCAGACTACATTATGCAATAATTATGCATATTATATGAGACAGTTCAAAACAAAGTAAAATGGCGGTAAGGTGGCAGTCGAGTTATAGTCGATAAGCATAGCTCAGCTCAATACGAGAACTGTTGTCAGAAATATAATATATATAGAATATATACAAGCATGAACTGTTCTACAATAAGACCCCAAATAACTATAAAGTGGGGGGCCTGAAAACCATGTATGTGGTAGTCGAGCATGCTTCGGCACGAATTGGGCCAGCTCGCACCGGGGAAGTACCATACCCCCACAGAAGACCGGCGTGAAATAGCATTCTGCTGTGTTTCGTCCGGTGAGTGGGGGAGCCGGAGGCCCATATCCTTTTCCTTCCCCTTCCCAGTCCTTTCCTTCATTCCTTTATCCTAATCCCTTTTTAAAGTTGGCAATCTATTTGTAGAGGCGTAAGGTCTGCAATCGACCTCACGCCTCTACAAATGTCCATGGGCGGTGGTAGCGCTTACCATCAGGCGTCCCACCAGCTCCATTGCCGACTGTGACATAAAAAAAAAAACAGCGTTATGCCGACCGTATCGACATAACTTAATTATGACGCCACAACAAGTTTATTTTAGTTTTATACCCTACTATAATTGTTTTGCAGTTTTTAGTCTGCACTTTATCTTTTATTATATGTGTGATATTGTTTATAATATGTGGTGAACCTTATTATTACATTCTTATTCTTATTCTAAACGGTAAAATAACGTTGATTTATCCTATTTTTGTATAAAAAGAAAAAAAAAAACAAAAACGTTTACGGATTAAAACAAAAAATTGGGTAGTCAATTTATTATTGGTCCACGTAAACTACGTTATGAGGCGTGAAAAAAGCAACATTACGATAATATACGGATTTCCCGCACATAATCCCGTAATAATAAACAAGAATAAATTAACTGCCACTAAGCAACTTCGTAACAAACTAACGAAAACAACACATCAAAATCATTGAACTGCGTCGCTTGCTACCTGACCAGCACAACTTCTTATGAGTTTATTCATTATCTTAGAAGAAGATCAAATGCAATAACTACTTATTGCAGCTAAGCTTAATATTCATACTGATAATTCAAACATCTTAAAAGTAGACAACATCCATTCTAGTAACAGTATTTTTTAATGCGTATTTCTTCTCTGCATGGGTTTGTCACTGAACTCCTCTGTGTGCCTTGAGATGGATTCCGGAATGGCTTAGATTTACGACTCGATCGCGAACGAAGTCTTATATTTTAGTTCAAAGAGTTGTATAATATTACAGGTAGTTGTTAGAATTTTTTATGTGAGAGTAGAGCACGCATCTGCACGAATTTGGGCTCCTCGCCTTGTACGTATTACTATGAGGGAAGGGGAAGAGATCCAGGGTTTGGTACTACTACACGTATACGTGATAACATGATATATTATTTTTGGCTTTCGATAATATTAGTAATAATATCCGGGTCGAGCCGGTACCAGCAGTGTTCTTAAATATTTGTAGCCTTTTTTTTTTTTAAGTGGGGAAATCTTACATAAGATACTCACGGCACCCGGGGAAGGAGCCGTGGGTTATGTCGGATTCCTACCGACTAAAACCCCACTGTGTTCCGACGCGCTGCTTTAGACGGGACTGCGGAAACACATTGTACTCTACCGCGTGTCCCGCCCAGCAGTTGCCCGTTTCCAGGCCCTCCGCTTGGTTGACCACCCCGAGGCGACGTAAGCTGGAACACAAGCTTACGCCGCCCGCACGCCAACGATGGATCGTTCCCCGCTCCACCATCGGCGTACCCCAAACCCCCGGCTTTTCTAAGTATTCCTTTGCTTTTATCGAAACTGCATTACTATGGTTTTAGTCACAAGCAGTGCGCTGGTTTCGCAGTTATTTGCTCAACCGTCAGCAGAGTGTTGAAATTCGATTGGATGATGGTGGCACCGCATTTTCAAATTTTGGTCTTCTTGAAAGAGGTGTGCCCCAAGGTTCTATTTTAGGCCCTATTTTATTCATTATTTACTCAGCCGATATAGTTAATTCAATGAATAAGTGTAAGTTTCACATTTATGCCGATGATACACAAGTATATATTTCTTTCTTCCCCCCTTGATTTTGAAAATGCTATAAATTACTTGAATGATGACCTTTCAAGTATTGCAAATTGGGCTGAGACAAATGCTTTGGTGTTGAATCCTGACAAGACAAAGTATATGATATTCGGTCCAAAAAATCATATTACATCTCTACCATCTTTTGATATTAAAATCGTAGGTAAGACAATCCAAAGAGTATATGAAGCACGTAATTTAGGCTTGTATGTAGATTGCTCATTAAGGTATGAGAAACGTATCACTGATACTGTTAGTAATTGCTTTTTTCGTTTAAAAACCTTATAAAGAGTGCGTCCATATCTATCGCCGGACCTTCGAGTGCGTTTGATAGAAGCTTTGGTACTCTCGAAACTTAATTACGCTGATACTGTTTATGGTCCACGTCTCCTGCCCAGAACAGAACGGCTGATACAACGAGTTCAGAATGCGTGTGCACGCTTTTGCTACAGTGTTCCACCTCGTAGCCACGTCACGCCGTTCTTAAATAATCAGGGAGTTCTTAAGCTCAAAGCAAGACGCCAACTCCATCTGGCTTCTCTTATGTTTGGCATTATCAAGACTCGTACGCCCATATATCTGTACGAAAAGTTTAGTATTATTTATATATGCGTCGTTTTGCATTCGTGAGTCGGAACAACTTAGGATCTAGTTGAAAACCAGCGCCAGGCCAACGCCTGGCACAAGCTGAACTAGATCCTTTTTGGCGGTACTGTGGGACACGCTATTGTTGTACTTTTATTTTTCTCTTTTCTATTATTATTTACTTTTGCTTTAGTTGTTTATTTTATTATTTTTTATTTCATATGTGTTTTTGTGTTTCATGTCGCCAAATAAATGTTTTTTCTTTCTTTCTTCTTTCTTTCTTTCCCCGGCCCCTACGCCGTCCGACCGGAGGGCGCACGCCGAAAGGCCATCCCAATGTGTGATACACGTGGAGGGGCCCTCCAGCGCACTTTTATAGAGGTTTCCCTCGCAGCCCCCACCTCACAACATGGAGGTGGCGGGCCTCGGTCCGGCCCCACGGACCGGATTACGAGTTGGCAGACGGCTGTCGGAGGACAGCCGTCGCCCCACACCCTGCAAGGACTCACCGCACGTCACCAAAGCGACGCGTCGGGATCCCGCCAAACTATGCTGGTAGTAAGACTACCGCCGCCGCACAAGTGCGGCACTCTGCCACTCAGGCGGATTGAGCCAAACGAGACCCAATCCACCTCCAGCCCCATTGTTGCCCAGCGGAAACCGCCAGGCCGCGACCACTGGTCGCCATCCCTCGCCGCATCTAAACGGCACCAGAACCAAACCTGGCCCCTCGGGGGATCCTAGCTAGCCAGCCAGCCAGCTAGCCAGCCTTACAAGCAGCTAGGCAGCCAGCCGGGCAAACAGCCGGTTCCAAGCAGCCGGCCAGCCGGCATTATAGCCAGCCAGCCAGCCAGCCAACCGGTGGAGCAGCCGGTTCCAGTCAGGCTGCCAGCCGGTACACCATCCAGCCAGCGAGCCTACCGGATTACCAGCCGGTTCCAGCCAGCCAGCCAGCCAGCCTTCAGGCCAGCCAGCCAACCAGCCAGCTAGCTATAAGGTTCCCTGGCCGTCGGGTCGGTTGAGTCTCTCAGACTACTGACCGACCGTCCAGCCCCTGCGCGTCCAATTAGCTTCACTCAGAGTGCCAGAGTGCAATCTGAGCTACTGAGCCCCCCCGCCACGACAAGGCTTGGAACCGATGGGGGGGGGAAATATTTGTAGCCTAAACCAACTAGATGGCGGTGTACAAAAATACGTGGCTGATAAATGGGATCATTGATATAAATAATGCAATCAGTCGAAAATGTGTTGTGTTTTATTTATACCTTACATAAATAATTCTTATTGTTTAGACGCACAGGCTTATTAACCACTATTTAAAATTGAAATATCAAGTGTCAGATTTATTTATTTTTGACGTTTGAATACCAACTTATCAAAATAAACACAATTTGCGATTAAAACTCGTCTCAAACCCAACCCATATAATTACAACTTACAAGGTACCAAGTTTCGAGTCATAGCTTATAAGTAATAAGTATTAGACTAAAGATTAGTTAATCTAGGATAATAGTTACAGCTCTAATAGAAACGAAATCAAAATTCAACGTGATTCCAAATACTGTTACTTGTTTTTTTTAATATTATTGTTGTTATATATGCTCTTCAATCAAAGTGACAAATCGGTAATGGATAGCGCTACTTGAATTGTTAAATATGAACGGTGATCAAAGCCCAGGCAGTCCAATTGACATCAGCGACCGAGAGCAAGCCGTGTTGATGGATCCCATTGACCACAAGAGAGCGCGGTACCCTTACTGTATAGTTTGGACCCCGATTCCTGTACTGACGTGAGTTAACATTGCTTTAAAATCAACAATACCTCAGTCGCAAATGTCAGTGTTAACATTTTGCATGTCTTTTAAGTAACTTGTACAACTGTTGAGAAAACATATTTCAAATTATGTTGTTATACAATAACAAGAATTAAGAGTTTTTTAATAGATTATCTATATCTAGAACAGTTGTAATTTGTGTTTCACTACTTATGAGTAGATTTATAAGTTGAGAAAAAACTGGTCCCCAGAATGATTGTATTACTCAATTATTATCAATTTCAGATGGATATTTCCGTTACTGGGCCACATGGGAATCTGCATGTCCAATGGAGTAATTCGTGACTTTGCTGGCCCCTACTTTGTGTCGGAGGACTTAATGGCATTTGGGAACCCCACAAAGTACTGGCAACTGTTACCGCACCGAGCTGTCAACGGCCAGGCTGGATGGGATTCTGCAGTTTCTGAGGCTTCCGAGATGTATAAAAAGAGAATGGTATATCTGAATCATAGAAATAGTATAAATCAGTTAAAACTTGGGAAGTCTTTTTTTCAATCTTTACGAAATAGTAAATTACAAACCACTCACTAAAAAATGATTGAAAGAAATTGTCTGTTGAATTGAATTACATTTTTAATGTGTCCATTGATACACATTCATAAAAACTGTAAATGATTAACGCAGGTAAATTCATCATTTTCTGTAACAAAATAATAAGAATGCATAAATTGATGCTGCTTTTCTGATCTGGTGAATTTATTTCTGTTTTTTTGATAATTCAAACCTGTTCTAAAGAAAGTCTAGTTGGGTAACCATATTTCTTTTCCTTACAGCATATAATATTCTATGACAACTGCCACTCCCATGTGGCCACAGCTCTGAACATCATGAACTACAATGGCTGCAAGAATTGGAACATGGTCAAACTGGCTTTCTACATGATACCCTACTCCAAGTATGTGAGGTAAGGATCAATTAGAAATGCAGTAAGAATTGAAATTTAAATTCTTCTGAACAACAGAACAAGCAAGTCAGCATGCAACATACACTTTACGCTGCATACTTGTCTCCCTGACAACACAGACTCAGAAGCATGTTCTATGAATAAAATATAAATGTACATTTATTAGACTTTAACCGACTTTAAGGTTTATTTTCATTTCCAAAAGTAATGTAATATGATCAATATAAAAGATTCTCTTTAAGAATGGAGTAGCGGCGATTGTGATATTGAATTTCCAAGACTGTTGATTCTATTAACCACTTTAAGAAATTTTTATTATTTCATTACAACTAAATTTGTTTTTAACTTGTATTTTAAATTGATTATCATGTATCTGATCTTAAGATTTCCTAAAAGCTTTCTTCAATAATATTTTCTATCCCTATTCATCATCACGTCTCGAGAAATGAATAAGTTTCTTTTTTCAGCTTTGGAGCCTTCCTGAAAACCTGGTTGCCCTTCTGCATCATAGTTGCGTTTATCTGCGGTTTGGCTGCTACTATATAAAGCAGAAAGAAAGTCGTACTGTTGCAGTCAAAATTTGTCCAGGACTCGACAGATGGGGATATTGATTCTAATACTAGCGATTTTTGTCTTGTACTGATTAAGTCATACCTGCTTTAGTTTTAAAATAATCCTTTCTTTTTCATCTAAATTTTTGTTTATTTCACCTTGTATTTGATAATGTTTAAATATGGCGAAAATTCATTTTGTCCTCTGTAATCTTTTCTGTAATCCCATTAAGACAATGGACATGTATATGAATGAACCAAATTTTGGAAATTTAAGGTATTATGTTTTGGAACCAACATTCAAAATGAAAAGAGCTATTCATGCAATCATCTTCATGGCAGTAATGCAGTCTGTACTTTATACTTTCCATGGATGTTATTAAATATGTACTCTTATTTACCATCCATAAACATGAACTTTTGTTGCATATTTATTTAGTTATAATTTGTAAATATAATTGTGAGCTATTCAAGCATGTCTAACAATTATAATAATCACAATATATATTCCCCTTTCTGTTTGGAATATAATATAAATCATTGGTAAGTGAAATATTCCATAAATGAACTGTTTTAATGAATATTTGATATGGAGTATTATTATTTAATAGAATTTATTAGTAAATATTTGTAATTTGTGATGGCTAAAGCTTAATCTATCAAAACAATGGGAAAAGAGGATAGGCATGTTACATGATTTTTTTTAAAACATAGGTGAACTGTCGGCATTTTCTATTGATGTTACACCTAATCTCCTAGACTTCCCTTTTAGCTGAATTCTCTCTAAAAGTTGTATTTTTCTATTAACCTTTTATACTCTGTTTTTAATCGAATATAATGGACATTCGACATTTTTGTATTTTTAAAATCAGGTGTAATTGTAGACTTATTGTGTAAAATATAATATTCTAGATATAGAACCCGCCCAAAACGAAATGATTATTTAGCCAATTCTCATGCTGTCTTAAAACACATGTACGAGGTTGGGGGCGAAGTACTTATTAATTGAAATAAGATTCATTTCTTTTTTGCCATAGACTTGTAGTAGACATTGTAGAGGTCGTATGTTAAATTTTTCAAAAAGTATTTATTTATTTCACTTGCTGAAGGTTTCAGTTTCTACTCAAAAAAACTAACAAGACTTATATTTTATAGATAAGTGAAGGTCTTTAATTAGATCATTGTATACAAGTGTTCATTATATAACACTTAATATTGATTCCATGTAATAAATACAGGAAAATTTGAATGTTGCATCTGTTATGGTTAGCTTGGATGTGTAGAAATTATTGTTGTGTAAATAAACAGACAGAAGACTCTTTTGCTTTATTGTATATTACTGGTCAAATGTAATGTGTTAAGTGATTATATAGCACTAGCAGATCTGTTTGTTTGCTTGAAGTAAGTGGTGTTCTGTCCAATACAAATTAACACAATTATATACATATGTTTTTTAAAATCCATCCAAAGAGCAGATAGTAAATACTTGATTGTATTCGTTTTAATGAGGTTCAAATACATTCTATCATAGTTGCAGTTTAAAATAGTATATGTGCTTGGTTTGATACTGTGGCACTTAAGAGACCTGTACATTTCATTTATTTATTAAATAGTGGCTGATTGTAGATATATTTTGTTATATTTAGTTGTAAAATTGTTAATAACCAAAAAGAAATATATTTTTCGTATTATTTTTTTGTGTAAGCCACATACAAGTTAATAGTGGACCATTGTTTAAACATGTTCAGAGCTGAATACCTGTTGAAATCTGATTCCAAATGTCACTATTACAACTAAAAAAGAAATTAAGTTAGTGCAAATGAGACTTGCTTGCTCAATACTCATCTAAACAATAGGCCATTAAATAAATGATTTATTTTAGGATAATTGTCTGTGAAACAGGTTTGCATGCGTTAGAAATTATGTTGCAATATTATAATAAAAGATTATAATGAGGATTGTCTTTACAATGTCCTAATAATGTAAAATGTCTATTTCTAATTTCTACATTTATATATATTAGAGCTCAAATTTCAAATAACCATGTAAGTATGGCTTCTAATGATATGTTAGAAAATATATCAGTTTTTAATATACATTGTACAATCTGTGTAACAGAATATGAAAAATAAAATCTTGTGAATTTTTGTTTGTTTTTTATTAACATTAAACTTAATTGTGAGTTTTTGGTTTACCAATAGCAATCAGGGTTCACATCTGTATCCAACAGTGAAAGAATTGAAATAAATCTACTAATTCCTGAGATTAGCAGATTCAAAGCATTACATCTTCACATTACATTATGAATATAATTTTAATGATGGCTCACAAACTTGATGGAAGGGTTTTATGAAAGAAAGCTTGACAAAATGTGAACATTCATTTATTTACAAATAAATTCACTATAATTTTCAACATCTTTGTATTTTACTCCTAAACTTTTTCGTAATCTGTCTTAGACATTTCTTCATTTTAAGATTTACAATTAGCACACAATGTAACATGCTGTCAAATGTTTCAGAGCTCAAACATTGTTAGGAAATATAATTTCCTGTGACCAATGTGAATGGACTGCAACTGTGCTAGTGATATGCACTCAACTCTTAACTCTCTTGGTGGTGTGGAAGCGAACATCCAACTCTGACCTCAACCAGAACTAGACCTGGTTATGGATCATTATCTTCACATTCTCATATTCGGAACACATTGTTAATTCCAGACAAAAATCCAAAAATCTCAATAATTCTTCACCCAACTTGGGGATTTTTGTGATCAATATTTGAACATGCTAACCAAAAAACAGTTGAAAATTTAGACTTGACATATATGTTTTAAAAAATATTTCATCTACAATCTCCATCTCATAATTTGGCCCATGATAATAATGAAGTTTTATCTTAGGAAATTTATTTCTTAGGAAGGCCACACCTAGGAGTCCTGTGTCCCAGTAGTGGGAACATATATGGGCTGATGAGGATGATCTTATTTCTTACATTTTATCATGTAGCAAACATGACAAATATATGTATATGTTTAACAACTTGTATAATAACATACCAATTATTATCCTTGATTTATATTACTTTTTATTTACTTAAAATCAAATGAACTCTTTACTATTCTTAAGTAAACAATAAAATGATTTCATCATAATTTAAATATAGGTATGTATAAACACGTATTTTTCTAATTACCATTTAACACTCCTTTAAAACACTCTTTTCAACAGTGAAGTCATAGTTATATCCACTCATATCCATTTTATTTGTTAAAAACGCTAAAAGGTCACCGATTTCAGTCGCAAATGCATCTTTATTAGCGGACATCTGAAGTTCACGAGATAATGAAAATGGGACACCTTGTAAATAGTGGAAAGTTGGATCAACACGATGCGGTCTCCGTCCCGGAACTGGCGGGGCTTGCCTTTGTGGATACGGTACTCCACTCACACTTGGATACAAGCCTCCACCGCCTGAAGCGTTTGGATCAATTACAACAAAGCCATCATCAGCTTTTGGACCGGGTATCGGGGGCGTTTCATCTTCCACTGGAGAAGATCTTCTCTTACCAAATAATGCGGTGAACATAGTCTATCTGACTGATAAAAGCACACTTTTAAAATATGACTCACTCTCTCTTTGCATGAATCTTTCACAAATCACAATAATAAACGACAAACAATTAGGTATCGTTCATATTATAGATCGTAGTTGATGTCAAATGTTTGACATTGACATATCACATTACCGATGGATCAAGAGGATGGAAAAATCGGTATTGAATTGTGTAAGTGATTTTTGTTTAAGGATTTTATTACGTTTATAAAACAATTTTGTACTTATAAAATAACTTTAAGAGTAATTATAATAGTTGTAAATTAACAAGTTTGTTTAGTCATTATGCACGTGTCAATTATATTTTTTTTATTGGTTCCTCACAGCACAAAATCCCTTATAAGATTCTTATTGGCCAATAGAATGATTAGAAACTAGGTCATTGGCAACAAGATGTAAATAAAAAACAGTATGTTTTCCACACATAGATATGCACCTACTATGTTGAATCTGTAAACGTCAAAGTCTATCTGGTCAAAACAATATTTTGAGTTGTTTTGATAATATATTAATTTTAGTTTATTAAGAATATCAGGGTGATGTGTTGAAAACGTTGTGAGACTATGATTGCGTGTGTATAGTGCAAAATATTAAAGTTTAGTTCTAAGTTAATTTTGTGTGGCTACAGGAACAAGATCTTTGGAGTCCAGCTGGTTTCAAACGGGTTATTTTTCTCATACTTATTATTATTAAGTCCACCTATTTAATATGCTATTGAATATAATCTTGTAGCTGTCCACATGGTATTAGTAACAATATTATTATCTTAATTGTAACTGTGAACCTTAGCACATTACCAAAACAATAACTGACCTTCGTACTGTTTTTTGATGTTTGAAGTTAGCATTATATTTATTGTTCTACATTCTACTTTACGTTTATCAATGTTTTTGTATGAGAGGAATAGAGATGAGTAGCCTACAAACCTATGATCTATCGCTGATACAATATATCATATGATGTTATTGCAATTCTGATCAGTTTATATTAAGTAAGAAGCAGGTAGTGGAAAATAAATACAACACTGAGTGTACTGAATGTAATCCTAACTATCTCTAGATACAAAAATTATACTATAAAATCTGTCCATTACATTATGAAAGAAAGACAAACATTTCTAACATAAGCCTGAATTCTTAATTTAAAGGACTCAATAAACTCAAGTTACTGTTGTCACAAAAAGCTTTTTACAAATATATGTGTATACACAATTACTAATAATTTTAAAATATGAAGAATTTGCTGTGCCCCATGGTTTCACCCGCGTAAGTCCGTATCCCATAGGAATATTGGGATAAAGGTTGCCTATGTATTATTCCAGTTGTCCAGCTATCCATGTACCAAATTTAATTGCAATTGGTTCCATAGTTTTTGCATGAAAGAGTAACAAACATACACATTCATCAATCCTCACAAACTTTGGCATTTATAATATTTTTAGGATATATATATATATAGTAGGATAGGACAGGATAAACAGCTGTAGTTATGTCATGCCCTTTTAAATGTTGAAAGCTAATTGACCTGATGAACAACTGCCTTCCAACACAACAACTCATAGATAGATGAGTTGACTGAATTTTTTTATGTTACATATCATTGGATGATACCCAGGAAGAATGTGGTTTATTTTTTCAGTAGCGTGAGGTGGCCCATCAATATCAGAATATTTTAAAAGAAATGAATTTAGAAAGCAAAACCTAGTTACTTATATATAGGTATCATCATCATCATCATCCGCCCATGCATGTTCCCACTGCTAGGACACAGGCCTCCTATGAGGGTTCAGGTCACAATCCACCACTCTGTCCAAGTGCGGGTTGGCAGATGTCACATGTCGTCGAACTTTTGATTCTTAGACATACAGGTTTCCTAACTATATTTTCCTTCACAGTTTTTAAACACTTATATATATAGGTATATATGGAGTTATAAGGGTATGTAGGGTCTACAAAAAAAAAAACAGTATAAGACAGTAACCTGACCATTTATTAAAAAGGATGGGTGTTTAAATAAATAATGGTTATATGCAATATGGATGTTTTATAAACCTCAAAACTCTTCATCACATATTAAACCACTGGACTGGATTTTCAATGATTGTATATGGTGATAGATCAATAACAGTTTCAAATTATAGGCTTAATTCTATTTGAAACATAAAACATGTGTTAGATGTGGTTACCCATATATATTACTTACTGGTAGGTAAAAATAAAATATTGTTATTGGATACATAGAAAAGTACTGAAGAAATTAAATAGAACTTTGCAAATAGGTTTTTTGCTAAAACAAATATTTGATGACCAAGATATACACATCTAAATCCAAAAACTAACAACATTTTTTAGTCCACCCAAGCGAAGCCGCGGCTGGTAAGCTCGTCTTGAATATCGATGAAATTTGATACCTTTACATTGATTTAAATTTTTCATCTAAGTATTAATTTTCAAAGGCAATGAAGACCTCTTTTATTTTGGAGAAAGGTTGCCAGAATCCCAATTTTTTCGAAATAATATCGGCGACAAGCACTGCATACGTAACGGTAACGGGTCGGGAACGGTTTATGGTTCATAGTAATAAAATGAGGAACTCGGAAGGGGGAGAAAAAGGAGGCAGGTCTCCAGTACCCTCACTCATCGCATTAAACAGATTCACGAGGGTGTGGTATCTTCCCTGATGGTATTGTTTAACGAAATCTAACGTCAAACAGTATTAATAATTTAGATAAACAGTTGCTTAAACATGGGAAGTCCAGTCGTTGAGGCTTTTATTTTATGTTTGCTGAGGAATATATATCAAACACCAATAGTAAACTGAAATATTTTCATTTCCAGAAAAGTGGAGACCTGAGGATGTCAGATGATCCAGGCCCATCGTCGTTAAGTTCAGGTGAGTCTCTCAGTTTGTTTACAATAGAAATACATTGAGTAGTTAGTGAGCGGTTAGCTGCTTCCGGTTTGGGTTACGAACGATGAATTGGCTTTCAGATTGATTAAGTTTTATATTAGTGTGAGATATGTTTAGATGTCTCTAATTAACAGATTTGATACATCGCATATGTGAGTTTTATTAGGTACTTCATTTATCAATAAAATGATACTTATGATGACGATACATATAAAAATAAAATCTTTTGCGTTTTTTTCATCGATTTCCATACGACCTAATAATTCGTCAGCTGGCTTCGTATGCAGCAATTGTCATATTTGCAAGTGGTTCAAATACTTTCGCCGGACGATCGATACGATACTTGGATGGAAGTAGCCGGACATATTTATAAGACACTCATTTCAATGTATCTTCGTTTTGACTTCAACAATATGTTTTTACATTCAATTTGCGCTTTGGTTTAAGTGTAAGTACAATTAATGATTCGGTATGAAGTAAATTAATAAATAAATAAATTATATTTAATTCTGTTACTTCGTCGGTTGAGCAATCTTCGAGGGCCATGCCGCTTTTCGCTCGACTTGGCGGGGGCACTACCGTGCCCCCAGATTTCGATTCCCTTATATCATGCTCTATTGGTTTTGTATCAGCGAATTTAACCAATCTGTGTCCATGCTTTCCCATCCACTTACACACTGCGGTGAACGAGCGTGGAGATTTAATTCCTCTAAATAATTTAAATTTCCATCATCATCTTCATTTTATTGCGAATACATTGTAACATAATCTTTGTGTGGACGGGTTCAAACTAGGAAAATAGTGTACATATTAACATAGTCAGGGTTGCTTCCTACTATTACAAGTCAAAAAGTATTCAAACAAATAATTTCACTTTAATATAATCAATTCACAATAAGCACGTCAAAAGATTTTATTTATGTAGCTCAAATCACGATTATGTTTATTTTAAGAAAGTATTAAAAGCAGCGAATGTATGGCGTTTATAGCTTTTATGTGCTATTGCGTCAGTTGAGGTTTGTGTTAGACTTACCTGCTCCAATATATCACGCATTTCATCTTCGAACAGTAATTGCGTCTCCGACTTAAAGGATTTTAAAATGATTTCTTCGATGGTTTCATTGCAAAACACAGAGTTACATTAATGTACAATTTAAGGGACTTTTTCATGAAAAGTGAAACTTCGCTGAGCTTTTTCTGCCCGCTTTATAATGTAATAGCGGGCAAGTTAACCATGTGCAGAAGTTGGCCTATATTAAGGTGTTTAAGATTGATGACGGGAATAAAGGAATGGACTAAGTAGGGTGAGAAAAGGGATACGGTGCTACAACTCCCCCACTCACCGAACGAAACGCAGTAGCATGCTACTCTTTCACGCCAATCTTCTGTGGGGGTGAGGTCGAAGCCTGCTCAACTCTCACACTTAAACGTTTGTATGTGAATGACTCTCACCTGTCTGTACTATGTAAAATCTTACTATTCCAGGAAATTGCAACACCTTAGGATATTGTTTTCCTAGCCTAAATTATCGTCATTCATCATCATCCACAGTTAAACATATGATTTTGTTTTAAACCCCTTTTCAATCATTTTCCCTCATTGCCAAGACCGGAAGAGTGAAGGACTTAATAATTCACACACTGCCAATGATACCATAAGGTAGTGTAAATTTCAATGTGTTATGGAGCAGGCAGCGCTCGGGGGCTCGTCTCACGGCCGATCGATGCTCGCAAGGCCACGGTCGCGCGGCGCTATTGATTTATTATAAATAGCGACAGCCCCAGTGCGCTCGCGTCCTCGGTCCCTCCTCTCCTCCGCTCCCCCCTCGCGGCCCCCTTTCCCTGGCCTCCCCCCTCCGGTTCGACGCCCCCCCGGCCTTGACCATAATACACGTGACCGAAAGAGCTTATCGATGTATCGATGGTGTGACATAAAGTGGTGTGTAAAATGGTCACTTTCGGACAATCATGAGGAGATCCTAATATGAATCTGATTAGAAATGATAATATGGCTACTCAAAAGAATGTATAATATGAATCATTTTATAATTCACATTTCTATTCATCAATTTCACGTTTTTTTATGAAGAGTCGTGAAATTTGCACTTAATTTTTTATGTGATATAGCAGAATAGTAATAAATTACTGGCTATGGAACTCTTTTCGATTCATCCCATTTCACTTCAGTCGAGATTTCCTTTAGAGCGCTTTCGAATCGTTCGTTGTTCGTTTGCTCCTTTCAAATTATATCAATATTACAAATAAATCTTTTCATAGTTACATAGTAACCATTATACCAAGTAGCTGTGTTCATGGTTCTCGAACGATAATATTTCATGTTTTTTTTTTGTTTTTTTTTTTACGTCATAGTCGGCACTGGAGCTAGTGGGTTGTCTGATGGTAAGCGCTACCACCGCCCATTGCAGACCTTACGCCTCTACAAATAGATTGCCGAATTTAAATTGGGAAGGGATTAAGAAAGGATTGACGAGGGCAATAAAGGAAAAGACTGGAATGGGTATGGAAAGGGATATAGGCCTCGGCTCCCCCACTCACCGAACGAAACACAATAGCATGCTATTATTTCACGACGGTTTTCTGTGGGGGTGTTTTTTTGTATTCTGACTGGACAATGTTTTTGAATATAATTGACTGCTATGGCGAAAGAAATAAAATTTTAAAATAATACATTTTTATAAAGATATAATAATGAGTTATCAAGTAGTTCCTTGTAAAGTGAAGTAGTTAAATAATAAAATCTTTCTCGATTGTCTTATTTCCATTCGATCGTTCATAAATTTTTTACACGTGGAAAGATTATCGATTATAATGAATGTACTGCTGAATAGATTTATGGATGATTCACCCGGAGAATTGGCCGTTTTACGAAATCTAAAGGCATTGCTAAGGATCTGTTACAGATTCACGGAATGGTTCATGAGGACAGGAATATCAAGTGTGTTCTTTTTCTTCTTCCATTTTCGGAATATCAAAACCTTAATTAATGTAATGATGGATTTTTTCATATTAAATGAGGTGTCGAGTGGTAACCAAGTGATAGTGAATTTACATCATAATATAAGCAATAGCAAGCTTAAGTGGAGCGTTGGCGTAGTGGTCCTCTAAGCGCCAGACACCAAGGGATGTCAAGGTACCTAAAAAAGAAGCCAAACGAATCAAATCTTTATTAGATTTTCCAAAAATAAAAACTTTAGTGGATGAGGCAGAAACTAAACATTTTTTTTTTTATATTTGATTAGCTGACTATATTATGTCTACCTGACGAAACACTACAGGCTACTTGAGAAAAGTCCATTCAGTCCTTGAAAATATCCTTTACCGTACCTAGTACCGTAGACTCTGGCAAGAGTGCCAATCATAGGACTTCAGACGAAGAATGAACATGTCTAAGCATTTAGTACGCGAAACTGGAAAATGGTACGTTATCCATCATTCTAGTGAATATAATAACACCAATTACAATTTACGTAAAAGTAATATATTTACACTTGACATTAGACATTTGAACATGACACTTTGATAGAGAACCTACCGCATCATATAAACGCACTGTCCACCCCGCGGCATCGATCGCGAGCTTTTCCTGGTAATCTTAAGTACTACGAGCTATGAGGTTCTGGAACAATCTCTCCCCCAATCCAACAAGTGTGTTCAAAGAATACTTTCAAAAGCTTGTATAACATTAATTTGTTTACCACACAACTTTCTTTTGTTATATATTCTTTATTTTGATTTTAAATTTTCCGGTTGTTGTCTTTTGACTACCGTACACCGAACTATTCTTTCGATATCTCTATTAATGCGTAGTTGTATATGACCTAAAAACTTTGTCCTGTTTTTTAGCGCAACTTTACTTTACAAATAGTCCTTGAGTTTCATTAAATTGACTAATTTCTCAAGTTTTTCATAAGAACTTTCGTCGAGCCGTACATGCGTAATACCATGTACATGGGAAAGAAAAGATATATCAAGATGCAAGTTTATATCAGAGTCAGAATGTGCAATGTGTCATTACGACGTTACAATTGTCGTTTAAATCTTACTAATCCTACTAATATTATAAATGCGAAAGTTTGTAAGGATGTGTGTGTGTTTGATACTCGTTCACGCGAAAACTACTGAGTTTGTTTATTACCTTTGTTTGCCTAACGGTACTCGCACACCAGTTATTGTACTCTAATATCTTTAACGCCAAGTACTCGATATGCATCTTAAGAAATTACCCAGAGAATGGATTTTTTTACATGTCGGGTATTTTTTTATAGGAATGATGTAAAATCATTCTCAACTCGTCAACAACTCGTCAGATTCCGATGTGGTAAAGGCACTAAGTGATAAGTTAATATACGAGGCAAGATGGATAGGAGGTTCTAATAAAAATGTCACTAGCTAAGCATGTGACAAACTGTCGTTAGTGATCATTTTTGATATTTGATATATACAAAATGATAATGAAGCAATAGATAATTGGTAGGTGGTACGAAATTAATATTTAAAGGTGACATTCTACATTGTATTAAATATTTGTTATTTTGCACCAAAAATTCTTCATCTTTTTGGAGAAATATGTCCTGTGTCCTTGAATTACCAATGCAAGGATGCTTGAGAGTTCTGGCTATAATTCACCATGCTGGACAAGTGACGAAACATGTTAAACAGTAATTATACATAATATTTATTGACAGGGCAGTCATAAGTATGAATTCTAAGTTTTCCGAAATGGTTCAGCGGGTGCGGGTGGTTCATGGTTCAGCGGGCGTGTGTCAGCAGTCGATAGCCTTTGAAACCAAAATCTATACACAACGAGTGAAGCACATTTTACATCTATAGGAAATCTATGCAACTATGCCACGTTGACCAAACAAAAGCCAAAATTGACAGACGGTGTCAATTAAGAGGCACGGCAAATTACCCAAAACGATGGTGTTGTTGTGACTGCGGTTGTTTGGAAACGGAGGTCAAGGGCGCGTATCGGAAGGCTCCCTCCCCC
>NW_024045134.1:2807413-2810308 GCF_012273895.1 Zerene cesonia | reverse complement strand
CCCGCACCGCCCCGCGCCGCCGCACACCCTCCCCGCTGATCATAGGCGTGGCTCTGTCCTGAAATAGACGCAGCAACAGAGTTTGTCAACACACGCCCACGATCCCGCGGCCGGCGCCCGGGGGCTGCAGGGGGATGACGCCGCCTGGCTCCACTTCACAGAATCTGTATTTTTCCTTTACACAGATAGCGATAGCACTTGGTGTCGAATTGCTTGCCAATCGAACTGGGTTAGTAAAAAATTCCCAGAAAACTCATCCAAACTTACATTTTCTCTACTTGCTAAACAACAATTGAACCTGCAATCATGTGCATCATATCATTCAGATAGTGCAATCGCCATCATTCATTTGATTGATATTGATTCATGCTCGTAACGTCCCTTGAAACTGGTAGAATGATACAACGCAGAGACATGAGCTGATTAAGTGTCGCAGCTTCAATATACCCCCTCGGGAATCCTATTGAATATATATCGATTCATTAGCGAAGTGGATCTGTTTCAGAATCCACAATGGAGATAAATCTGAAATTTGTATACAGGTACACTACTAAATTACGACTAGCTTATATTATTCTTGTGTTTTCCTTCCGGCAAATGTCTGGCAAATGTAAATGTTTTGACACGTTATGAAATATGGCTCGTATTTTTTCATTTAAACGCTCTAAATCTCTTATTTACGTGAACGATTTCATTAAAACACAATTTACATCTTAAAATATTGTTAACGATCCGCTGCTTGCTGAACGTTGAAAATGATTTCACAAAACTATTGTATCGGTTCTTTCAATATAATTTAATATAACTCAATATACTTATGTGTCTACCTACATTTAGACAAAAAAAAATATTATCGTCTACATTTTAACAGAAGATGAATAAAAATATATGTCCTACAAGATTTTCTTTCACCACTTTTTTGCGTGATTAATTAATTAAAGTTAATTAACACATGCCAAATTACATTTTTCTAAGACCAATAGTTTTTGAGCTAAACCAAGAATAAACACACAGACGTGGCGTGAAACGATAAAGGTTCCTTATTTACTGCAGAATCACGAAATGTAAATAATATATTACATATTATAGCCTCCATTACATAGTATATTTAAAAGTAGGGGAAACAAAAAAGGGCACCTATAGTGACTCTCTGTTACTTTTTGGACCTCTATGAATATTATTTTTTATTTATTAAACTTGATTCATGATATAAATATGGCATGGCTTCTTCTTTTCTTCTTCTTCTTAAGAAAGGAATAGAAACAGAAAAGTCTTGTAATTCAAACAACACGGCAAATTAAATTTCATGTATGTAACAGCGGGCAACTGAGCTGGTTGTTCGTCTGGTGGCAAGCGATCACAACCGCCCAAGAACATTTGCAATGGTAGGACCGCTGCAAATGCGTTGCCCAGTTTTAAGAGGTAAAGCATAAGAAAAGGATTGACGACGGGTATAAAAGAATGGACTGGGATCGATGAGAGGAAAGTTACGGGCCTCTGGCTTAGGTTCGCGGTAACCAGTTAGGAAGGTACATGCCAAGATTTTTCAGAATAATTCTTTTTTTTTTTAATTGAATACATACATGTTTGTGGTTGAGTTTGTTACGGTAGAGAAGATTTATTTCTCAAACACGTAGCTCTAAAAGGTAGAAATGGGGATGAAAGTGTTTGCTCCCTTGTTTCATTACATCCCTGTGTGTAACCGCGGATATGAGTAGTCAGCTCTAGTTGGGAAATATAGCTTGTTATAGCTTCTTGTTCACTACAATACGCAGCTAATGAAAACGTACACCGCTATAACATAGCATTGCTTTAATTTGGTGAGTTATCGCGATGGGGTGTACGTGATTGGAGAAGGAGAGGAAGCGGGCGGGTGGGCATTACTACCTAATCCGAGTGATACACAAAACAGTTATTTGGTTTTGCGGACGATTGTCTGACCTTTTATTTCATATTAGTTCCCGTACTAGTTTTTGTTGCAATTATATTCTAGGATATTAGTGTTTTTTAAGTTGGAACGCGGCATCCCAATACGAAGGAGGATACCATTTGGATTGTTTTTCTTTTTTTTTTGGTTTCGTTACTGGTCAACTTAGTGAATCAGAAGCAATTCATTCCTCCCCACGACGTCGGTTACCTTTTGTGTAGAAAAAATATGAGTAATTTGTTTTTGATTAATAATTATTTCAACGATGGTATTTATTGAATCTTATTGTGGACTATAGTGAGTTGTGTATTTTTTAAAATTTTTAGTAACGATGTGGCATTTTGTATTTTAAGCATATTTTCACTATGTGATTGATTAACTGTACGGTAACCAATGTTTTCCATACCATAAAAAATCGCATACCCACATTTAACACATTGTAGACCCCTGTACCTCCATACATATAGTTAAACAATAAAATTTTATCTTACTGTTAAATTATTTTCCACGTTATTAATTCGAAGGTGATGCAAATATGTCACACATATACGTTATTTTGTATTATAGGAAAATATAAAAATTTTCAAATATAAAAAAAAACATTTCATGTGAACGTTGCGGCTTGGCAGGTAGGTACAAAGAGTTCTAATTTAAAATAACAAGTTGCATACATTTTGAAATGAAGTAATTAAAAAGATAATAAAATCAATCAGTACACGTTGGCACGAGCTTGCAATTAAGTGTAGATCGGAGAACGTGCTGAGCTTCAAACGCTACTAAATTAAAAGCTTCGTAGATTTTAATTACTGTAGCTTCGAGGAAAACGATTAATTAACAAATCGCCGTGAAAAATCACCTTCGGATACACTGCCTTCATTGCTTTTTAGAGCGCAATAAATAAACACTTTACATACAATTTGTATACATCGATTGCACATTTCCTTCGAGCTTTTAAGTTACGTACGGTT
>NW_024045134.1:2777350-2806413 GCF_012273895.1 Zerene cesonia | reverse complement strand
CTCGCATCATGCAATCCGATTATGACTATTATGACATGAAAACAATTGACTAACATTAAGCGTTGTGAAACAGAGTAAATATTTTTTTGAAAATGTAACAATTGATACACGCTGTGTGCCGTCTGTGTGAAACGTAGTGAACTTCTAACAAACACTTGTGAAAAATGTCGGTCAATCCAACTTCTGTGACCGCCAAAGGTAAACCTAATTGTTCGTTTTATTGTTTATCCAAGTGGACTTGGATACTTTGTTTGTGTGAGTTATGTCATTGTTTTGGACCGTATGTATATATGTTACCCGTTAGCTCAATCGCTTTGTGGTCACATTCAAATGTCCAGATGGCAAAAATTCGTATAATAATTCTGATGAAAACACCTAAGACGCGTTGTGGCAATGATGAAAAGCCATAACGCGTTCTGAACAGAAATTGGTTAACCATACCACGACCGACGCGCCTAGTGCAAATTTAAATAGTTTCACAACAATTTTAACTGGACATAGGATAAACAACTTGAAGTTATTATATTTTTAGGTGGGTAGTTTTAAATATAAAAAATAGATTAGAGAGAAGCGTGTTAGGTTGACTGAATCATAGCACGAGCCGAGCGCGAAGCGAGTATGCCGCCACAGCGCCATCCAGTACCTGAATCGACTTTATGTATGAATTAAATAGAAATTGTTTCAAAGAATAAAGCCTTTCCATCATATATGATTAACTAATTAATGTTCAGAACACGTCCTGGCTCTTCTTCACGGCCGCGTCGTGGTAGAATACCATGTTAGCCACGACACGAATTATTTCGCCAGGTGATATAAATGAATTTACAAATGTGGTCTGTCTATGATTTCCACAGCGCGTCGTGAATGTTCTCATTAGAGACAAACGAATTTCGCGATGTGGCATTACTGTGACCAGAACGAGTTGTGAGCAGTTCTTTCGCAAATTTCGTTTTGGGCTTCTTGTATGTGTCGCGTGAAATTAAGCTACTATCAGTAAATATCAAAGATACAATTTTTACTTTGAATTTACACGCAATTAGCATATAAAATATTCGTGGATGGAACTCGCTATTTATTATTTTTAATACCTAGACAATCCACACGTAACCGCGAAGGTTACACTGATGTATTGAGAAATTGCTCTGGATTGTTAATGTCTTGCATCCAGCGTGATAATACTTTTCGAGATTAGATGATCGGCTACTTTGGAATCACCGACTTACGTAGCCACACTATGATATGTCATCGTAAAACGTTATACACCATTATATTACAATCTCGCGGGAATTATTTAAAACTACCGGTTTTTACAATATTATGGCGACAGTCTAAACATTTTGGGCAAGCTCCTAAAGTATCGGTAAACATTTTCTCCTGATGTATCGACATAAATCATGTGAATATAGGCGAATGAAGGAAATTTATAGTCAAATATAAAATTATCACATTTAAATATTAAGCCTTGCCGCGTCATCGATACCTATCATAAAAACAGTTAACCTTTAGAACCACCTTACCGTGTTTTATGGGAAATAGTAATAAATGGTCGCAGTTGACGGAAAAACGTGTGGAAAGCGGGAAAAGTTCAAGAGGTCACCCAATTTGTGAGTGGGTCGGTGTGGTCACGTGGCCGGGGCCGTGACTCGGGCCAATTCGTACAACATCGCGTGCTTCTCACGGAATCGTAGTCAACGCTTTCGCTGGAATTCTACTACTTCCTTAATAAGCCCTTTTCGGACCGTTATTGCGGAAATACGTTAAAATGAACCTTCAATTACATACAAATATACTTTGTAGCCAGCATAGAATTTCTAATCACTGATAAGGAAATCTCGAGTTGTTTTAATCACAATTATTTATATTTCTTATATTATAATTTAACTTTGTTATGTGCTGATGCAATACGTGTTCTAATTTCGTCTACAGGCTGTAAGATAAAGAAATTTAAATTGTGCATTTACAGGATTAGTGTATATAAAAAATATATACCATATTTTTTTATATTATTTCACATGTTTAAACATCGATGACGTTATCAAAGGGTTAACGCTAAGGTTTTATTGGACACAGTTAAGTAGTATTTTATTTACCATTTGCGATGAGGTAAAGGTAAAGATATAGTTTGACCGACTCGGCAGGTTCTAGTTTAGAATTAGGTTAGGTTGTACAAAGGTCGATAATGAAAATTCCCTGTAAGATCATACGTGTATTATGTATGTTTTAAATGACAAATTGTGACTAAAATAAATAAGAATGATCCACCATTTTCTTTCTTTCATTATTAGCATTGAAAAATTATGATAGAAATTAACTTATCGTATACATCACTGGTGTTTTAAGATGGTAAAATTACGTGTACTGTGTAATTTTTAAAGATTCGTCCTTTAATCTTCTTCTTCTCCTTTCGCCTCTTCGCCAAGGCTATGAGTCCTCCATGTAGAAGTGACTATTCCGAGAAGAGCGAATACTCATCAAATGAAATAAACCATGAGTAAATATATTCCGAAATGAATATTTTATTAGTTACACTTACTGTATAATTTCAGATAGTGTGAAATATGCGAAGAAATATAAACTATCAAATAAAAATATGTGTTTTTTTCGGTGATTTATTATATACAAAATGGGAATAAAATTTACTTTATTTGTTGTGATGTTACAACAACGAGTATAAATGAATAAATCGTAATGCGGTTATTATTTAATATTTTTTTATGTAAATGGGATCTTTTCTTAACTATTGAACTTTTTCACTTTAATAAAAAAATCGGTTTAAAGAATTGAACGGTCCAATAGGTACTAAAAAAATATTTCCTTTTAAATTTTTTGTCTCTATTCAATAAAACATAGTGTGAGAAATAGACTATACTAGGCGTAGATTTAACATAATGAAACCTTTTTAATACAAAAAAAAAATGTTAGGAAAAAATTGAAAGACTTGTGAAAAATAGAAAACTTAAAATGATACCAAAACGTTCCCCACATCGCAACATCCACAAGATACAGAGAGAGTCTCTGTAACTCTGGTTTTCAGTGACAACCGTCACAGTCCGACATGCGGCTTGAATAACCGAGCATGATTGCAAAATTTAACATAAGTTTTAATTCTTATAATTACCAGCATTGCATCAATCAGTAACCAGTGACCGGTGACATTAAACAAGTAACCTGTAATTGTTGTTTGACGCATACGCAGTGTCGATTCCAGCGGTGACGAGGCGGGATTTCCCAGCTGATTCACCGCCAGCGATTGATCATTGATGTCACCGCCGCTGGTTCACTTGTTACTCTGCCAAGACACGGTGTTGCGCTCTACTTTGGTGCCATCGCTGATTTATCGAACATTTTCTATTGTCGAGTCGTTGCAGCGAGTTAAGCGTTTGCGTTCTCTGAGTTACGCGCTACAGGGCGGGTCTGAACAACGCCCCTTCACCTCAGAACAAGGAAATTTATTTATTTTTTTTCTAAATTTGGCAACACTTTTCATTGATGCTCCGATTCTATTGGTCATTTACATTACTGCGATCAAACGACTATAAAATGCCTGCGTGGCTAAAGTTCATAGGCTACTTTTATTTCGGTAAAACATGTCATTCCCACGGGAAGCTTCATTGTGATGTGCATTTCGAAGAAAATAAAAATAAAAATATTACGTGTTTATGACAACTGGTAATTAATTATCTTTGTCGGCTCGAATAAAGCCGTCGGTAACAACTAGTACTTTTGTATTTATTTTCTAAATATACACATTCACAAATGATCTAGCTCTACTAAGAATTTATTTTTAAGTTAAATAAGAAACTTTGCGTAACATTTTATCAGGGAGACGTTGTCTTGTCGGAACGATATAAATAACATATGAATATCGTTAGATCGTACAGAGGGGATGACCTGTTAATTACCTCCTACTCAATTTGTAGTATATTTTATCTAATATTGAATCTATTCGTACTTCTTTTTTTGCCTGTGATATAAGCGCATAGTCTCTCTTTGTCCATCTCTTTTCAGCCTTTATCTCTATATCCCCATTGTTGGTTTCTATCCGCTAATTTATCTACTAGCTTGCGTGTGTCATCACTCCACCGAATCATAATCACATTATATTCTTATAAAGTCTACATTATTAAAGATAATGTACATTCATTACTCGTTATATTGCCGAGATAAGGTAAAATAAAACTAATTTTCTGTTTCAGCATGACGGCACATTTCTAACTATAGGTGCTCATGTTTCATCTTCATCGTTTAGTTTTATATAAATTTATTTTGAAAACTAGATGCTACAGCGTGGTGTATTTCCGTCGAATGAGTTTATATGAGTAACGCGGCTTCGCTCTGCGTCTAGACTCCAGACGCGTCCGACGCCGTATAAATTAACAGCCAATAATTGTCATATCTGTTTCTACCACGTGATTATTCAATGTTTGGGCAATCTGATTCATTTCAACCTATTTGCCTCTTTCACCATCTTATAAATAATATATGTTGACACTGCTTGGACACGGGTCCCCCCATGTGGTCTCCTCCTGTGTGACCTCAACACGCCACATAGGCGAAGGCAGTTTGATAGATGTTTCATTACGTCTTTCAACTTCTTCGTATTTAGACAAGTTGGTTTTCTGGCGACTTTTTCCTTAACTGATTGCACGAGTATTTTATTTTTATTTTTTTATTTTATTTTATTTTTTAAGGATCACAAATGGTTGTTACATGTAAACTTAAGCTACAGATCGTTTTTAAATATAAGTTGGCGTATGCACAACCTATTGTATGTGACCACAACTTACACACAAGCGTTAACTTAAATATATGACATCAAACAAAGTCATAACTTAGAGTAAACCAAGAGTAACAAAGAATATAGCCTTAAAAATTATAATCATGCATGTAGATAACCCTGCTCCAAGTGCTAAGATTTTTGTAATGAAAAAAAAACACTTATTCATTAAATTAGGACAGAAAAAGCTTTATGTATTGATGGACATAACGTGCAGGTCACTAATAATTCGTAATTAAACAGCTAGGGACGGTACATCAGCGGTTATTCATCATCCTGCATCAGTATTACACCTCTGCTTCAACAAATCATTGTACGGTCTTATTTGATCAGATCTGGGGTGTCCTCATGCATCAGAACGTTAATATTGCGACGTTCTAACGCCTATATAAAGGAAACTAAATCTATGTGGTACTAGAAAAAGCTCTTTATCGTGGCTGCATATTGAAAATATCTACACTTTCATAGCACGATGAACTGGTTTCATAAGATAAAACCAATGATGATTATTTCTTGAGCGATTTGTTTTGACTAGGTAAATAGTGTGGGAGGAGTGAGTCGCCGTAAAAGTATTTGCACATAACGTAATCTTATGTTTTTGTTGTCATATAGTGTGGCTTTGGAGGCGTTGTCATCGTTGCTAAAATAGCTGGCATTTGATTTGGTGAATTCATTTGTAAGTGAAGTACTCTTATAACACAATATTACCAATCGTACACTTTGAGTCATACGTGCTTTTTTATCGTGCGAGTCTCGAGCAGTCTTTCGCGCGCTCTGGGCAACTCGCGCCGGGGTAAGTACTACACCCGCACAGAATATTGGCTTCAAATAGACGCCAGAGGCCCACAGGCCCTTTTCTTGTCTTATCTAGTCCGCCCTTTCCTTAATCCCTTAACTCTTAAATAAACGGGACTATCCTTAACTTTTTAAGAGGCCATACGCCTCTGTAATATTAGTGGGTGGATTTAGAGACATCAGGCAACCTCCTTTGCCGACCGTGATAGAAAAAAGTGCACCACCTTAAAAAGCTCTATTTGTGCAAATACTAAATGTAGAAAAGAAAATAAATAAATGTAACTGTATGATAAATAAATGTAACTGTATAAGTAGTGTCATGTCTTCATCGCTCCTGCGTTATGCTCGATTCGGTCTAATTTCAGTTTATGTGAGGTGAGAAGTGACAGGAGTTTGTTTGACAAACAAGCGCCGGCGCCGCATACACGTTTGTCCGGTGACCAATATTCGACTGATTCACGAGATGTAGTAAGGCTTTAATTTAAATTGAAGCTATAGTCAAAATATAAATCAGTAATAGTAAAGGGGCTCCGCGAATAAATCCATTTACATTTTTAGCATTATTAAAGTGGTAATCCCAAATTTTGTTTACAGATTTTAGCAATTATGTATGAATAGATTTTAACATACGGAATATTTTTTAGTTACGCAATCATTCGTTACTATAATAATAAATTCTTATGTATAAAAATCAATTGCTGTTCGTTAGTCTAGCTAAAACTCTAGAACGGCTGAACGGACTTATCTTATCTTGGTCTTTAAATATCCGTGTAGGTCTAGGGAAGGTTTAAAAGATGAGAACGATGGGGAAAATATGTCAAAATAATATTCTATCGTGTTGAATAACTTACCTAGCTAATGTGGCAATACACGATGAGCGTTAATTGTTATGATTTCACAGCGTCATCGTGTGAACGCTTCCATCGCTTCCTATTAGGCGGCACTTGATTAAAAAGTAATAGTCGTCTAGTCTGTAGCCAATAAATTGATCACGGCGTGCGTAGGCGCCGGCAGCCGGCAGCCGGCAGTCGGCGGCCGCCGCGCGCCCGTCGCCTGCGTGTGTGATCTAATCCATTATTTGTGTCATAATCGAGTTATAGGATACCTCATCTCATTGGATCCTAAACATAGGGCACGTTTCATTCGGTGTCAACAAACTTGCTGCCCACTCTTGGTGACTCTTCTATTTGGGGCCATCAATAATTCATGTCACATGAATTTTAGCTTCTTATGACCTGGACTCCTTCCTTGTCGGTTGTCACATTTTCAGAATTAGAAGAATACGTTATTATTTAACTGAACGTTAACTTTCATAACTCACGACTTCTCGTGTCGTATTTCGGCTCGAACTATAATTGTTGTTGATTGAATTGAATTAGCTGGCGCTGTTGCTTTTCTTTTCGATTGATCTCATTTAAATACACTGCATGGTTTATTGCGTTGCTCGTCACATTTAAGTTAGTATTTAGAATGTTTACCAGTCAATTTGTGGGGTATTTATGATCTCAATATGTTTTTCACTACCGATTTCGTTTAGTTGAGATTCAGTTTCGGTTCGTGTAAATATATAAAAACTTCAGGCTCGTCGCATCCGCGTGTTATTTTCAATCGGACACTCATCTGCGTAAATGTATCTATTATTTAACTTCCCGGTGCGAGCGGGAAGTTGGCGCCGCTACTGAATTAACTGGACAACTCCAAAGTCGAGGTCGCGCGGGTTTGTCACCGTCGCTCTAGTTTTTTTCTATTCTCTAATTATTCCTAACTCTTGTGTTACAACGACATTACTGTATTTTCCTAGAGGTCACAAATGTCGTTTTTTGAACAAGTTCATGTGATGGTTCAGTTCATTTTCAAGCGACTTCAGAAGGGGAGGATGATATCAATTCTATTCTTTTGAGTTTGACACCTCAGATCTTTCGAATATGTGAACCGATTTTGATGATTCTTTTGTTTTTTATTTGAAGGCTGGTGCGTCCTGTGTGAATTTAAAGGCGATAAATTTGGTCTCGATCGGACTATCTGGAAGCGAGGACAAATTTAACAAATCATACTTGAATTGAAATCTGTTCAACTGGTCTTGAGTTAAGCTGGAGCGATGTAGCTAATAGGACCTTCTTTGATACACTCGTACATAAAGATAATTATTACATTTCTGTAGATATAATTTTGTTATTGTGTGCTGTGATACTTTTCTCTATTATTTTTATAATGAACACCGTGATATAGGTCACGTAATCATGTTAAATCATAACATTCAAACATCAGCAATGTATTTGT
Organism: Zerene cesonia; assembly: GCF_012273895.1. Classification (NCBI taxonomy): domain Eukaryota; kingdom Metazoa; phylum Arthropoda; class Insecta; order Lepidoptera; family Pieridae; genus Zerene; species Zerene cesonia. The sequence goes on along the minus strand of NW_024045134.1, from coordinate 2,798,561 downwards.
TATTGTGTGTACACGCACGCACTATAAGCATAGTGTGTGACACCTCGCGGCCCGTACTCCAATCTTTGCGGCCGGCTTTAAGTGCGATGATTACTGTTTATTTCCTCGTATCGTGAACTGTCTGTGACCTAGACCGATGGTAACCTTCGATATTTGTAGCCTATTCGTTGGCGTTTGCGTAACCCTACATTGGCTTCTAGGAACGATGCATTGGGTGGTAGGGAGATGTAATCATCGTTATTTTGCCAACAAATTTCGAGTTTTGCGGTGTTTCGTCATCCATTGATAACTGCAGCCGCTGACAGCGCGTGACAGCAGCGGCCAGCGCTAGACGGCGGTCTGTAAGAGAAGCGCACGCGTCGCCGCAAGCGCAGCGGTGGCAGTGCTGAGCGCGCGCGGAACAGTCAGTGTCCGCTCGCGATCCGAGCGCGCTTGTCGTGTGCTGTGCCACAACCGTGCTCCTCCTGCGCTCGGCAGCGCCAGTGTTCTCACATTAAGATGCTCGCGTACAGCGCAGTGTTTACCGTTTGTGTTACAGTTGTATAAAGTGTGTAAAAGTGGATTCCGGACTCTACCAGGCCGTGGAGCACGCTCAGAGGCTCGAGCGCTCCCAGGCCATGTATGTCATAAATTTAGGTGAGTCCGCAATCTTTCTACATTCCTCGTTCAACCTATTATTGAAACTAGACCTAACCGGTACGCGGTCGATGCGACGAGCGGAGTTCTGGCCGTGCCATCTCGTTCATTGCGATTAGGAGCCAGTTTTTTGCGAGCTTTCACCTGCGTTATCCCGGTACTAGACCCTCGGAATTGGCTCAGTGGCTCGTCGGTCATATGAATAAACAACTCGCATGGTTTCGTTTCAATTCGTGTCTTATTCATAGCGCACTCGACTTGTCTATGTGTTTTTATTACAGTTCATGTACAACGTGTGGGCGTGTGTTGGTGTGTTTGCGATATCGGTGTAGCTATTTTTGTCACACGTTGGATGTGTGCGCTACACACACGCGTGGAGCTGCGCGCGTGTGCGTATCCTCGTTCGGTTATCACTTAGTTGATATCGTCGCGAATTACTTCATGACTGTTGTCATGATTCGCTCACTGAATATGTTTTCTTAGCAAATAATTCCTCGTACTTAACCTTCACGACTGTAAACAAACCGAGACTCGAAGCTCGCTGGAGCTTTGCGGATGTTTGATAACATCAGAGAGAATATAATCATCGCTTCGAACAAGATTTACTGACACGAGCCATAAAATTATTCACGAACTCGGTTCCGTTTTAGCAGTCGCGGTCCGCGTGATCGTATCAAGTAAATACCCGTTTAATTTCCAAAAAACTAACACACACGTCATTTGCTACAATTGACCGCATGGTTCCTTGAATCGCGACTCAACAAAGGTCATGAATGTATTCCACGCTTGCCGCACTTTGAAATTTTAATGAATGTTAAAATTACGAATGTAGGCATGGGGCGTCCGGCGCGGACGGGGAGGGGGCTCGGGCGGAACGTGTACCATTGCAATATTTATGTCACTCGAATCGGTAATGTCAATTGAAACGGAGCATTGAGGTTGCATCCATATGCTGTCGATGCATTGAAACGGAGCATTGAGGTTGCATCCATATGCTGTTCCAGATCAATCTATGTCGTAGGAGCGCAGATAACAAAACGTATGAGATTTAAATGATAGTTATTAAACATGTTTGCTGAGACCGGGTGTCACTTTCGCTTTGTTAACTAGTTGTTGTGTTTCGGCCCCAGCGCCCGCGCCGGCTGATCGTGGCCGCGCTGCCCGCGCGAGACGAGCAAGTGTGAAGGTGACAGACGTGTCTCGCGGGTTATCTTTGTTCCTGTTCACTTGACCCTATTATACACATAGTTTTCTATAAGCAGTGAAAACTTTAATAAGTGCTAGCTGTGTTTATATTCCCTCTCGTTTGCATTCGTTTCTCCTAGTGTCGCTGCAATATCGACCACCCTCAGATGACAGTCCTCTGTTGCGAATCAAGTTATCAGACGTGTTTATAAACACTTATTCTCGAGTAATGCAATAAAGCGGCAAAATTTGCAAAAGCTGCCCAGTAAATGTGATAATATATAAATAGTCTGTTTTATCCGGCTGTCTGACGTCAATCGGCTGTACGTAGTGGACCGGTGGGGATTATTTTCATGCATTTGTTTACATAGTTGTGTACCGATTTAGATCCAACGTCGTAGATTATGTTTACACTTTACATTCATATTAATCAATTAATATCGCACACTCCTTTTGCAATTCCCGGCGGTAGACTGGTTTGGCGTTGATTGAATGAGTGCCCCGTGTTCGGCATTTCTGATCATCATGTAGAAAAGTAGGAGCTCGTTCGGCGCTTACAAATTGCACGTAGGTACACAAGAAATCTGTTATGTTTGTGGACCTTGCAGAGGACACGACGCGTGTGTGAGCTCTGATAGCTGTATTCTTAAAAGCTATAGCTAATTTGTATTCAGAGAGATGCCGGTTAAAGTGAACTATAGTGGGTGGATGTTATGTTAAAATATATTTCATAGCATATCCCCAAGATTTATTATTTATTGAGTAATATAATATATTGTTATGTATCTCAATTATAGATTTCTGAATATACTGAATAGCGTAGGTGTATGATTCATACTGATAAACATTTGCAAGTAACTGATAACATGTTGTACATTTTAGATTTGTCTATAGAGGTAACAAGGCGATCAGTGTTTATGAATATTGTGATATATATAACTAAAGTTTTTAAATCTATAGTTTTTCAAGTAAATGTCAAAGATTTGTTTTTCGATAAAATTGGTAATTGTACTGTTCGTATTGTAAATGACTAATTCCTCAGGTATATGTAGATATATAATATCTAGTCCTACAGATGATTCGCGACGTGTTTGCGGGCGAGCACGAGCGCTCCCGATAAGCGAGGTGGCTGCAACAATAACACGATATTGTGCGCCGAGTTATCGGCGATCTAATTGTGGAATGATAACGCGGCGAAACTTTCCACAGTTGCCTATGCGTCGGCTTGTCGAGCGTGGATGTGGGCCAGGATTCACCGGATTGCTTGTTGATGCGGGGATCAAGTTTAGTTCAATATGGAAATTTTGTTCTGCTCAACTGACTTCCAAGAAAGGAGCAAATTATCAATTCGAGTGTTTTTGTCTGAATCAACTTTGATGATTTTTTTTCTTTTGAAAGCTGGTGCGTTCCGTATGGTCCCGTTTACATTGGATCTTGTTCAGACAGTTTGGATGTGGTTTAGATTTTTGGTATAGATAAAGTTATCCTGTGATTTGTATGCAGTGGATCCTGGAGTGGAGTATTTGCACTGGTTATTGAATAGTCCTATTCATTCAAAAATAAGCAAATAAATCCATTCTCGTCTAGTCTTACTAGATGTTTATCAAAAACATTTTTTTGTATCCGATATTTTTAATTCTATTGCGCTATTTATAAATCGCACAGCGGGTGCAGTTTCTATTATTGTGTTTTACATAAAATTCACAATGAACGTTAATAATTCATGAATGCTCCTCAGAAGTAGGTAGCTATGTCAACATGATATGAAATTGTATTTGACATCTCGCAGTTATCGGCTCGTGTAAGCTGTAGTTATAAATTCTAATCTAAAAGTGTGACCGGTGAGTGGTTAAATATAGAATCTCATTATCAAACCTGATCACCTTCAGGTTACGTGGCCACAGTTGAAGCAGACGTGACACGTCACCTCTATGCAAATTTGATGATGGCTCATCTGCATAGCAATTTGGAATTGCTATTTTGAGATGTAGCCCAATTTAACTATTAAAGGTTGTTCAGTATTACCCGGCCTTGCACGATGGAATGCTTGTGATTTTTACATCTGTGATTCCCTTTTCCTTCTGTGTTGTTTTTGATCCTCTCGTATATAATCTTTACAAGACAGACTTGAAGTTACGATCGCACTACAGAGTGAGACATTATCGAAATGCCACCAAACGAAGGAGCCGGCATTCAATACTTGCGTAACAAGTATTTGCGATTGTACAATCTTTCGCCAATAATAATGGATAGTTAATTTGCGTGTGCGAAGTTGATAAGCGCTAATTAAACATTTAAAAGAAAGCGAATTTGTTTTTGTCTGAGAACCTGTCCGTCACAAGTCCCGAGTGTCGAGGTTGGGCCCAACACTCGATTGAATTTCCCACGATACTCATATTTGACTTTGACAAAGTGAAAGTCCCAACTGTTGAAAGGTTTTAAGCGCAGCCCGTGGTGTGTCCTTGCCGTCAATTATATTTAAAGAAAATATATTTTAATACCTTCCCATTGAACGGAAGAAATCCATTGTTTTGAAAGAAAAAAAGAAAATACATTTATTCACACTGTTAAAACAAAAGATATTGTACAAAAAAACACTTAACAAATGTGTAAGCACACCTAACCTGCATGCATATAATTAAACAATTAAAAATTGAAATATGTTATTTTACATGTTTCTTATACTAGAATGTTCACGAATACCTACAAATGTGTAAATGTGTACAGAGTAGGTGCTGGATACAATCGACATTGATATGGTTTCTTTTTCAAGAATCTTAACGTACAATTTATATCCATTGATATTTCGGCACAATCGTTTACGTCATTTGGGTTGAAAGATAAAATTTAATTTCATTCTGTTTTGTGTCGATTATCTTAATCATGACTAGATACACGGATGAAATGTGTTGTGTATATTATATTAAATAAACACAGTGTCGATTCTTAAAAAAAATATTGCAAAGCCACGACGCGGCGGCGCGTTAAGTTCGCGCTCCGCTTTCGGTATCCAGCTATCGATAACCTAATCAGTCGAGTTCAGCCTCTATGAGTTAGGAGTCTCCGTTGGCCCGGTTCTGCGGGAGCGAGTGGCGAACATTCCAGAGAGGCAGACGGACTGGCTCCCGGGGCCGTCGACCCCGGACGGTGGCCGCAGATCATGCAAGCGCTACGCACCTAGCTGCACGGTGACACAGTTTTTTTTTCGCGATTCGTCCTAGCTATCTCCTCCTAGCTCCTAGTTTTTTGGCTTTATTGAAACGGATCTCCGGTAAATGTTAAAGTTTCAACGTTCAAGATAATCTTTAACTATTATTTCTAATATTTGACAAATTGGGAATGTTAATAACATTGAAATTGTTACAACCGAGGTCCAACGGAATTGCGTAAACGCAATAAAAATCGTTAATTATAGTGTGACAGTTTTTTGGCAATAAACGTGGACAACGCGGGCTTCTTGCTTGTTCTCCAAAAAATTCAAGAGCTCACGTTGACTTCCTCGATCTGGCAAGGCTGCGAGCAGTCACGCTGACTGCTGGCCGGCTTGCGATTACCGTTCGTATATGCGATTACCGACCCAATGTTTAAAGGTATAAACATCGAGAAGTTATTCAGTATTATTGAATAGTGTAAATTGTAATTCATAAAATTGTTATTTACAATGCTTAAATATTTTTAATGCGCTTACCTTACGAAACTTCTAGAGCGATTTCAAAAATTCCTTCACCGTTGTTGGATATGTACGTGATCCTTTAGTGTTATCGCGGGCGAAGCCGGGGCGGAACGCTAGTCTACTATGTAACATATTGAAATTCCTGTTTCAGGTGTGTGATTTGTGTTATATATATTATACTAATTCGCTTGAGAAAAAAAATCCAAATGAATGGTTAGATTAATATGAGAATCCTTAAAATGAACAAGAGATGCCGGCGAGAATGACATTTACGATGTTAGTTGTTACCTCAATGCGTCAGAGTGACGCGCGCGCTTTTTTGTTCAGATATAAATACGAAGTATTGTCTAGACTCCAGACTGTGTGCGTTTCAGGAAACTTCGCGGAAGGACGCGCCTCATTTCTACACTAACATTATAAAGAGGAAACTTTTGTATTTTTGTTTGTTTGTATATTTGTAACTTTTCCACGCAAAAAGAACTGGACCGATTTCAAAAATTATTTCACCATTAGAACGCTGCAACTTCACTGAGTGACATAGGCTATATATATACAGACATAGGCTATATATATTATGTACCACATAGTTTTGAATAAAGTTTCTGTCTTCTTTGATCTTTTTTTGTTTACTAAGAAAATAATGTTTAACTGAATAATCTTACTTTGATTTGTAGCCGTATAAAATAAAAGTAAAAAATAATATATTTGTTAATTTAATATTATTATCAAGGCGCTTTCGAAGGAAACAGTTTAAAGTCGCCCGCTGCAAAAATAATTATCAAATATTTTGATTGCATAATTGCATCACGCCGTTTTTAATAGCTTACAAAATATCAATTACCTACGCAATTAAAAAATTTAATTAAAAGAATAATAACATATTTCACGTATCATTACCACTTCCTAAAATCATAAAAAGTAATACACTCATAATAATGTTCATTTATTTTATTTATTCAACTACATTAATTTACTTAATGCCAAAACAATTATATTTAATGTACGGACAAGCGCATGAAAACATGCTTATATGAACTATTTGTATATGTGTGGAAGCTGGAAGCCCACTGCTTACCCGGGCGGAGCCAGGGCGAGCGCCTTGTTTATTCATAAATTAAAATAATCCCCGTTCTCAAGAAGCAACTTTAAATTTTTAGCTTTTATCAGATCATTGTTCATTAGTTTGTCTGTGTTGTTTGTACTGAAATATTCAAATAAATACAACTTGTTCGTTACGTGTATGAATAGGCCACCAAACCACATTTTTCTGAATCACTGTTTCCAATTTTCCTCAAAAGTTCGTAGGTACATTTAGCAATAAAATGTTTAACCACAATTGCGTCAAAGTGGCCACAGCGCGAGCGCAGAGTCCCCGAAGTGTGACGAGCATTGTTGTTTGTTACTGACCTCTCAACTCTTGCGCCCTAATCTCTTATCACAACAACAATGCACTAAACTCAATGAACTAAGTAATTGTTAGTATACGTACATTGAAAAAGTCAACGAATTAAACATATTTGGGATTTAATTTTAAATCTATTTAAATACGTTAATATCATCTACACCAATATTATCACGAGGAATCCTTTGTGTTTTTGTATGTTTGTAACGTTTTCACGCAAAAATCACTGGACCGATTTCCAAAAATTCTTTCATCATTAGGAAGCTGCAACTCATCTGAGTGACATAGGCTAAGGTACATAACCTCGGGCGAAGCCTGGGCGAGCAGCTAGTATATTATACATTGCTGGTTTCCTGTTTATGTTTAAGCGCCCGTACTATCGACTTGTATAGATTCTGAAAAAAAAAAATTCATTGCTTTGGTTGTTTCATTTGGTTCGATGTCAGGGCTCTGATCCTTAGTTAATGCAACTTTGCATGCGTAATTAGCTGTTGGAAACAATACACGAATTAGATTCGCTAATTCTGTTGTGCCACTGGACATTTCAATTATCGAGATATGGTATCGCACACGGGAATTAAAGAATTAACAGAGATAGTACGTCGCGTTTGTTTAATATCGTGAAGGCACACAATCAAAATATTATTATTGATAATGATTATTGGCGCGAGTTCCGCGAACGCTGTTTACTCATACGGTGGTGTTCGTAATTATATTTATTGCTAAGCTTTTCCACGGCCATTATCTATCGCTATGTACCAATGAATGCTTAAATTGCTCATAATTGGAAATTCTCATAGATAACTGTGAGTTGGGCGAGCCGAGCGGAGTTTGTTTCGCTTACACGATGAATATTTTGACAATTCTAATAATATTTTATGCAAATGTGCTGTGCTAAAATTGTCGTGTTTCAAGAATTTACCGCAGCGAATAGAACTGTTTGTTTTATTAAAAATAATCAACGAACAACAACTTTTAGGTATACGGGAGAGAATGGGGAAATGTTGACATTATTCTTTCGTGAGAAAGGTTATGTGTACTTGTTTCTGTTTGTATAATCTTCATGACTTTACATCATGCAAATAAACAGGACAAAAGAATTAAATAAATACAAAATGAATTCCAGCATTCACCTTTTTTATATACTATCAAAAGGTCAAGCCGTAGAGTGGGCAGTAAATATTACGGCATGAATGGATAAACATATCTGGCTCATTTCCGTCGCGGGGCTCGCAGTCGTGCTCGTGTATAATTAATTCAGAAAGGAACAGCGGCTGCGACATTCACCCTGAGCGGCGAGGGTGAGCAGCGCCCACGCGCGGCGCGCCCCAAAGGTCGCGTTACACTTTCGCGGCGCCCACGCTGCGAGCTCGCGCGCCCGCCTTTCCGCTGAGGAAGCTCTCGAGGCGACGCCGACGATTGCACTCGCCTCAAGTGTGTAGCTGCCAGATACACAACTTGCATGATGCAATCGCGCTGTGAAATAATTTTAAGCAGATACTGGATACTGAATGTCCGGATATTATGCATTGTGTATAACAGGACACATTTCTTTACTTTCTTCATTTCTTGCATTTGTGCGTTTTAAATAAAACTAGCTGTGACCCGCGGTTGAAACCGCGTAAGTCCGTATCCCGTAGGAATATCGGTATAAAAAGTGCCTATGTGTTATTTCAGTTGTCAAGCTATCTACGAAGCAAAATAGTATTATTATTCACCAATAGATGTCAGGAAAAATAAATAATAGTTTAAAAAAACTGAGATAATCGGGCCGGCGCGGCCCGAGGAGGAAACAATGCTTTCCATCGACGCTCCGGCGACCACGTGGGAAGCCAAATCAATTATACGAGATGCACAAATGCACACACCCCGGTGACGAGACGGCAGACGTCCTTGTGGGTTTCTTGTGTTGTTGTCTTTCTTTTTATACGTGTACATGGATAATATATAAATGGTATATAAATAGTACATTTGTTTTATGCAAATTAAGATGCGATTACACCAGTAATTGCCATGATTTTGGAGATGGAGTTGCGCTGCTGTGAGCACGGTCATGAGCAGTTCCGCAGTGTCAAATTTGTTTCAAATGCAATGTCTTATTTTCGTGATAAGTACCCTTTCCATGTTCGTTCAATGAATTCCTTCCATCCATGTTACATGAATGCTACAAAACAAAAAGTTGCCAATACGCTACAGCTTCGGTAAATATGCGTATAATATACGTTATGTCAATAGACTTTACATCAATATGAATTGAAGAGTCAAGAAGCAAGTATAGATTAAACACGCTAGTCAAGTAATTAGTCTCGCGTCACCTTCCACTTGCAAGTGCTGTCTCTTTACTCAAAATGTTTAGGACAGTAGCCGAAACTATTTTGTCAATCAAAAAAAAAAGTTTCCTACAGACGCAAGGTTCAGATCAGTTCCTCGTTTTTTGTATTAGACGGAAATTAAGCAATAAATTGATCGTGCCTCAAAGCGGTGTAAATAAACAACTGTGCTTTTTTGTAGAGTGCGGTTATATAAGGCGGAGGAAGGTCGGTCCTATGATATCGCCGCAAAAAACGAATTGCCTCAGATATTCTCTACTTGGGTGTGAAATGAGTTGGTTTATATTTGTACCACTGAAGGATATGGAATTATATATATGCTGCTCCAATCACTGAACGATTGCGTTATGAATGCGCTTTTCCCTGTGTAGGGTTTTGTATTTTATAACACGTTGATTATATCTCAATACTATCTTGGTTTAAGATTTAAAAAGTGCGCAAAAGAATTCCAACTCCCGTAGCTAAGGGAACCCGTTTTGCAGGAACTTGGAAACCCAGTAACTTTGTTAGTTTAATCGAAACTAATATTGTAATAAGGAACAAGCTTTTTGTTTGTTTGTCTTACCCGGGCGTGGGCGCGGCGATGAAGGGCAAATGTGTTTCATAGTATTCTAGCTGTGCCCCGCGGTTTCACCCACGTAGTACCTTATGTTATATTAAACCTTAAGCCTTCCTCAGTAAATGGGCTATCTATCACTGAAAGAATTTTTCAGATCGTACGTGTAGTTGCTGAGATTAGCGCGTGCAACCAACAAACTTTTTATAATATTGGTATAGATTGAAAATAACTTAGTCGATAGCCGATACCGAAATATGAAGTGGCGATAGTGTGTGCCCTGGATGTCGATTGTCGGGTCATTAAATAAATTTATGGTGTCTAGCCGATGCTTAGTTTAATAGAAGTTTATGCTCCGCGCGAGCCGTATAAATTTTAAAATAATATAAATATAACCATAAAACGAGATCGCCTCGCCGTTGGCTCGGTGTTGTTTCGTTGTTACTAGTTGCTTTTGTTGCTTATCCAAAATACCATGCTACTAGTGCCCAGTCTGTTTGGTTTCATAAAATAGTATAATCTGTGTCACTAGCTGACACTCCCGACTGCATCCCTGTTAATAAAATGACCATTTTCCAAAACCATAGTAGCTTTATTCATGACTAAAGGTCCGCCCGGCGTTGGCCGTGGTACATATTTAGTCTACAGCCGTCGGAAATTACGTCCCTCAGCAACGGTGGAAGAATAAGAATCATAGTTATATGTAACGGATGGTCGAAAATTTGTAAATTTGTAAAATTTGAGGTGTCTTAGAACATCCACTTTAGAGCTGTAGTCCTATCCTATCCTACTAATATTATAAATGCGAAAGTTTGTAAGGATGTGTATGTGTTTGTTGATCTTTCACGCAAAAAGTACTGAACCGATTGCAATGAAATTTGGTACGTAGACAGCTTGACTTGAATAACATATAGGCAAATTTTTATCCCGATATTCCTACGGGATACGGACTTACGCGGGTGAAACCGCGGGGCGCAGCTAGTTGTTTGATAACACAAGGAGTATAGAGTCACATTGAAGCTTGTTAAGTCGAAGTTTCTTCACATAATATAATAATAATAAAATCTGTTGTTATTCGTCACAAACTAAATAATCCAACCTTGATTGCGTGAATGCTAATGTGTTTGCATAAAAAAATACTTTTTGGTAATTCGCCTTGGACAATTTGTATTAATTAAAATATCGAAATATTTTTCATTAAAGAAATTCACCTTGAAAATATTCTCAGACCGCTGCGATATGCCGGCCCTTGTTTTAATATCAAAATTTTAACATATTTATTAAGATTTATACGACACGTTATTGACATTCCGAGCTTCGTTCGGTTTGGTCGCATTTCAACGATCGCAACAGAAATGTGCACTAAATTTAAAAAATGCTGTATATATTTCGTAATAATTACTTGCTCATTGTAAAAATGGCGCTAAGAGTACTTTACTGGCGAGAATCTAATGGTATTACCATGTTACAGTAACGTGATGTATTCGTTTTTTTTAAATATATTGCTTTTTAACATCATTTATTTTCAAAGTAATATACATAATTAAAGTTTTAAAATACATTGTTTTCGGATTCACTGCTGAATAGATTATGCTATAACTACTACAAGTTCCGAGATCATACTCTGGAGAATAATGAAAGTATAAGCGTTTGTGTATTTGGACAGGAAGCGTTAATGACTGGTGTCAAGAGTCAATGGTACACAACCACCTGCCCCTCACTGTCCCGCCATACACACTCTTCGTTTGTCTGAACTTTCGTTTATTACTTAAAAGCAAGTATACACTAATTTTTGCACCATGTATTAGAAATTTATTCATTCATTAAAATCTGTTAAATCTTTCTTCACATGTTAATATTGTAACGCGAATTAAAAGATGTTATCAAAATTTCGTTTTTTATCCAATGAAATGTTTATTCGCGTCCATTGCTTATCCTCCACCACGTGATACCCGCTGTTTAGCGCTCTCGCAGCGGGACCACATCGATCGTGTCCCGCGGGCCACGTGACACTTGGGTAAGCGGTTCAGCCCCCCGCGCTAAAGCGGCGCGTGGAGCCGCGGCGGCACCCGCCAGATTGCGCCGGAGCGCTCCGCCTCGCTCCGGAACTCATCACCTTCGAGATTATGCTGATTAGCGCTATTAGCATCTCGCGTTTGACCCGATCGTTATCCTATTGATCGACCAATTAGCGTATTAGGAGAAAACATCTGACTGGTCGCTATTAACCTACGTATTATCCTCATTATTATCAAGACAATAAACGTGTTTTCAAACATTTTTCACTGTCCCAAGAATTAAAGTGAAGAAGAGGTGCGGCGTCATAAAATGTCTGAATTTTATTTAATCTGTATGTTCATTTAGAGTATAGACATTACCATAAGCCAAGAAACAATACTGTATAACTTAGTTATTATGGGAACTAGCCATTTAATGCGATGAAATAGGGTTGTGTAAAACAGAGACATTTTACCTTTAATGCTAAATAAGCATTTTAAATTGGATAAACAAATGAAGACTAATGTTATCGAATGAGCAGGAATATGCTAAGGAAATATCGGAGGTGACGATAGAGGGCTCGCTATAACACAAGTCACTGGAGTGAATAGTCAGCTTGCGTCATGGTTCGCGTGAGGTCGTAGGGCTGGCCATATTCACACTTTAATTCTGTTGATTACATTGTTTTACTAAGTTTAGTTGTGACAAACAAGATATCATTAATATTTTTAAGGCCTTTAAAGAGGTTGTATATCAAAGCAAAATTTCTAGTTATATCAATTTGTTCTCTCGTCATAAATTCAATGTGCAATTGAGATCATATCCATGGGAGTAGCGCTTAAGAGTGGCATTTTTCTTACACCACATTATACACGTTATGTCATAAAAAAAATACAGACTTTTACATTTGCCAAATGGACGCGAGATTAGAATAGTAAAAATCAGATATTTCATTTACCTCGAAGTAAATATGTTTCAGGATATATTCCGTTGTATTTCATCCAGCTTTGGATATGTAAAGTGAAATAGAGTTTCACCCGTGGGCGGAACGAAGCCCCGGGGCGTCCGTCGTAATTTCGTAAAGGGAGGATGTTAAAGGTCAAGCAAGCGAACAGTAAGTAGGTGTCCTTTGTGAGAGCCGCTCTCTGAGTGGGCAGATGTTGTTCTTAATTGGTTGCCATTTTACGCGTGGAAATTTTTCTCTCTTTATCTTTTAGTGTTCTTTGATTATTCAATCGCAATTTTTTGCAAAAGTTCGACGAAAGCTATTGAAACTTTTGGAAACGCCCGTGCCGTTGCTAGAGTTTGTGTTTGCTCATTGTAGTTTGTCATTGTTATTCTGGCTATAAAATGTTCATAGCAATAGTTATTATTTATCACACTTCTATTATAAGTCGAGAAAGGCTGATGCTTCTCCACAATGGTTATCCAATAATAGGCAGTACGTACGATTCTATTAATATAAAACTCTAAATTATACGTATTTACTGTGTAACATCAATGGGATATTTGCCAAATGGAAATCGCCGAATATACTCTCGCATCTATTGTTGCACGGCTCATTCATAATTGCTATAAATATATGGGCATTGCTGCAGAGTTAATCTTGTACTGCATTGTGTACGTAGGTGGAGTCGCATCGGATCGTAGTCTGTTGTTCTTGGTTCTTACATATAGTTTGATTCCTTACTAAACAGAGACCTTTGAGCATTGTTTGTGTACCGTAGTAGCGAAGCATACGAGTTCCGTTAAGTATAATGTTAATTTGGACACACGTTTGTGGCTGAAAAATGCTTGAATATCTTTAGTATATATATATATGGAGATATTCAAGGTTTATTTATATAGCATTAAAAATATACTTTTATTAACGTAAAAATGTACCTTGAACACGTCCAAAAATATACTCGGTAAAAATATAAACGTGAAAGTTACTAGCCCGTGTACTTGTCTGCATATTACCAGTTTCACAATATAATGGGATGTGTATGGAATAGATATCACGAAGAAAAACATTGATTAAAATAAACGAATATTCCCTATTCCTAGACTCGGGTGTTTCTCAACGTAATACAGTCATTGTATTCCTTTCCTTACCCTTCTCGGCTCTCTCCTTTATTCCCTTCCGCAATCCTTTCTTATACACCAAAGTTGGAGATCGATTTGCGGAGACAATGTGGGGCGGTGCTGGTCGTTTACCATCAGGAGACTCGCCAGCATCTTTGCAAACTATCACATAAAAAGTGCACCCGGAAAGTCAGTATGATCTAGTCGGAGACCCTGTAATGATGAATAGATTCGGCACGGGTGAGAGTCCCGACCTACCGCACGGGCGCCCGCCTACGCGGACCCCTGCGCTCCCGTGTTGCCGTAGGTATGCGTAATCAGCTGACGATTTCATACCCTTCGATTGTTTGATGAGATGAGCTCGATGTTGGGGTTAAGTTGTCATACGAAGGACTTTATTTATTTAGGTTCATCAGCTGTTTTTGCATAAACATTTTCTCTCAATAAAAAAAAATAGTTTTATACATTATATGCACAACAATTAAAGATAAACACAACATTCAACAAAAACAAACAAGTGTAACTAAGGTAATATCTAATATCTATAAATCACAAATAAGTTAGAATTCATTCACATTAACATTGAACCCCTTGTGATTAACAGCAAGTATATTATGTGAGTGTAAAATAATCATTAGAGATAAGATGGAATTAATGCTTTCCGAAACTTATAGAAGGAGTCAGAGAAAATATCTTTATTGCTGTAATCATTTCAAATACTGTTGACACTTAAATTTTTAACATTTTTTCCAATGTTCCGCTTGGTATTTCATCGATGTATGTTAATATAACTTCAAAGTTTAATATATACATCGGAACAAAGCCGGTAACGAGCGGATGTGTGAATGCACCGCCGGAAGTGACGCACACGCGTGCCCAACCCTTCTCAATAAATTTGGATTCTGCTTAATTTCAAATCGCACTGTGCACACTTGCACATCGCGTATTTTAGTCATACACGAATTCAACGAATACAAAACGTGGTTTGATTAACATAAAAATTATGAAATCAAACACATAGTGCCTCAATACACTTGTAACAGGAAATAATAAATGAACCGTGGTTATCTTTTCTTAGAATTATATTACCTTTATCCCCATTACTTAAGCTGACTGCGTCCTTTTCGTTGTTTCGTTAAAGAGGATAATTGATAACGATTGAAAATAACTTTACATAATACACGATGGAAAAACACGTGCGTTTGTCGCGCTGCTATCGAGGCGACCACGTCGCGTGACGTAGTCTTGTTATCATTCGCTCTTTTAGTATATAATAGCACTTGAAATCACTTCAAGTGTTAGTTTATTTGTACACAACAATATTGCGTCTACATCCAAAACATATTCGCAGCATCTCTATTGGTCTTAAAGTATGTAAGAAGACTTTTGTTGTTGTCGTCTGAACCTAAACGCTTTACCGGAGTGGGAGTGGGCCGTCGGCGTTAGAAGTATTGTTTATCTATTAATAATTTAATCTTGATATTATTAACAGAGATATAAACTATACTAAACTAAAGAATTCGGATGATTGCGACGAGACAGACGCAACTTAAGCGCATATCAGCGCTGTTGTGTTCGACTGAAGTGGGTCCGCTATTTCAGCTTCGAGCGCATGCGCTTCCTCGGTCTATTCTGGTTAGGCTATAAAGGGAGAGGCCCGCGCCGGCTATATTAAGATATGGCTAAACGACTCGCACCTAACTGGACAGGGGCCAGACGTACATCACTTATGTATGTAAAAATGCACGCTAAAAATAGACGATAAACTTTCTTCCCGACTAGACTAGATCAAGTCATAGCGTTCGATCGTTTATTTGGTTTATTTTTTTCTGAATAATACTTAGAAACCGAAAGATTTCGTTTCTGTGCTAGGAAATCTACAATACTTAATTGACCAATGTACCCAGCGCAAATTGTCATGTTATTAGTCATGTGGGGAGTTGGCGAATCGGAATGCCACCCAAGCTGAGAGTATCGAAAGATATTGGGTTCATTATCAGGTTGTGATGAGTCAGCGCAGCGCAGGCGCCACCACCTGCCTGGCGCCGCGCCAGCCTATCTAGCTCAGATGCACCGACACCGCCGTCTAACGAGCTATTCGTGGCGCAAATAAAACTATTGCTTTTAATTGCGATGCCGATACTGTAACTTCTGACCTTCACTACAAAACGACAGACAACCATGTTTATCATTTCTTTTGAAAAGAATTACTATTTATGATCAGAACTTTGTTTATAGAAATAAATAATACACATTAATCTGAAGATACATATGAAGATTAAGGGGACCTGGGATATTACAGTACACTAAATAAAATGACAGTAAATTACTACAGTCACATATTTTCAAAGCCGTGTCTCTTCAGATCTGGTAGACATCTGATCTTACGCGGATCGTGCATTGATATCAATTGTACGAGAGGATTAATGACGCGTTGTGTTAATTCTGTGTAGCAGTCGCCTGCAGCTGCTGCCGTGTGTTGTATAAAAGCTCACAATTGCACATCTCATTACATGATTGCACGGCTTCATTACTCCGCTATCGGTTGTATTAAGATATCGCGTGACAGAGCGGGACGTGAACGTGACGCAAAATATATTCATTTGCAATTTAAAACATAAGTACATAGTTGTTTTGACTTCTTCAATTTATTAAATACACATTACGTCAGATGTGTTTAAAGTAACATTGAACAACTTCATTTAAATTTTTATTTACGTAATAAGTTCATCGGATTGTCTGCTATTGCACACAAAAACCTGTTTAATATTGTCTAATTACAACCCGACAGTTAATTTAAATTTAAAACTATGTATAAAGTTAGTAAGGATCAATTGCATGTTTAAATGATTAGTAAGAGTTTTTCGATATATTATTTATAAATAACGCTTCGGTGTGATAAGACGAGGACGGTTTGGACGATAGCTGTCATCAGTTGCGTAATTATTCTTATATAATGAGATACATAAGATTTGGTGCCGACGCTTTAATGTTATACAAGCTATTAACACATGATTATCACTTGAACGGATCTCTTATGTGATACAATTTTTGTCGAATGTGTACTGGATTTAATCACTAGCAGTAATCACTAGCACTATTAGTAGCAACTATATCCGGTTTTGTATGTTTAGCTCGCAGTCATACATAACTTTAATTACTGTAATTTTCTGGAATTAAAATTGGTGCGACACTTGACCTGCATTTGGGGGTATTACTTTGGGTTTCGATAAGAAAGATGTGTCATATGCAACAGTGGCGACCTGCTGTCTGCCGCTCTCTACCGCTCTCTGCTCGTCTGTCGCAGGCAATTCATTCAAAACAAATTCACTATCGTTTAAATGATTCTAGGGCACAATTGTTTTGATTTATTACAGGGCCTCATTTGCAGTGTATTCATATGGTAGTAGCGTTTCAATTCATTCTTAACATTTAATTCATTCATTGGACTTTCACTAATCAGTGTTAACGTACGAGTTAATTCATAATTTCACGCGGCATTCATGAGATGTTGGTCGTATCAAAAGTAGGTGGTGGTGTGGTGTTGCAATGGTGCAAGGTGATGCACCAGAATAGTGCGTTGTGCAAGCATCGTGCGGCCAGGGTCGCCCCACAACAACGTTACTCGAGCCGCGGGAAGTCACGCCTCGAGCGCTCTCTGAGATCCAATGTGAAGAAATTATATTTCACTTGAAGCGCATGGAAATGTATAGGCCATTGGCTATTGAAGACAATTGATGTGTAAATGAAACAACGTGTCAGTAAACTACAAATTTCCTTATACCAATGTACTGTAGTGTCGATACATGTTCTAGTAGGTACAACAGATCGAACGTATGAAAATATTTGCGGCTCATATCGATAGTTAGGGGACCGCCAAATAATTTAACAATGACTACAGTTTAAGTTATTTTATAAACACTCTTAGTTCGAAAGCTTTCTTGAATATGACGAGTGTGACGTGTGTGTCACGTGTAGCGAGTGTTGCGGCGCGACAGGTAGCGTCTGGGCGGCGGGACATTAGTCAGGGCGTGACAGAGCAGGCGATCCAATCAGCCGGGAGACAAATAGTGTGTCCCGACAGCGCGCGCTCGCCAACTGCCTCACCTGTGTCAATAGGCCTGCGCTCGTTGCGCTCGTTTCGATCAATTTGCATCGGTGTCTTCGCTTGACCCAGATTTTCAATCTTTGATGTATTCACTTTTATTGATGGTTATGAGTTTGGTCGTTGCCTTTATGTCGCAGCAATGGGAACAATTTGCGTGAGGATCAAGCCAGAATAATTAAACTCAAGTTGTCTTCAGACAGTATTGTCGCAGACGGGACTACATATACTAAATGTAATAAGTCTTATTCAAACGAATATTCTTTCCCTTAAAATGCGATACGAAATTTAAGTCGAAAGAGCCGGTTGCGGTAGTTTCTCGTGAATATTCTTATTATTGAAGATAAAATGACAAACCTTGGATGGAGCTATTTAAGTGTTTCATGAAACGCTTCCTGAAAGTAAAAGCTGTCCATAACCTTATTACATTGTTGTGCGTAGTAATACGCGGCGCTGATTAATATTAAATCATTAGTATATTTGTGCAGACTTTCTTTCTGGCCATTTATCATTCTGAATAAATTTGAATGTAAACGAGTTGCAAACAATTTGGAATTGCTCCGGCACACTTGCATAATTACTGGTTATAATTAGACACGTCGGCGGGCGGGGTGCGGGGTGAGGGGTGAGGTGGAAACTTACCGCGTTGCTCAGGGCTGCGGAAAAGTACCCCGTCGCTGGTCGAGCGGCGCCCTGTCCCAGCCGATGACGGGCTTTCGGGGCGCACATAACTGCTGTCTAGTAAACAAACTTCTAGGTGGGACCATTTTTACGATTCGCTTTATCTAGATAATGTTCAATATCAGCACAAACGATTGTGTATTCACAATTCACGGTGAATGAGCAAAAGTTTTGGTGACTAATACGAGATTCACGAAGTAGCACATAACGTTTCGGTCAGAGGTTAAGGCTATCCTCCCCCTCCCCTCTGACACGCCCACGGAGCGGCTCCCACAGGAGAGCGATACGCAATGTCACAGCTGTCCGATAAGGGCCGGAAGGGCGACGACCTCGCCGGAAGCCTTATCAGCGCCACGGTCGCTGCCGAAGTGCAACTGTTTTTAAGACATTTTAAATGCATAAGTAATTGGTTGTCCAGTTCAGCTTTCCTTTTGAGTTATTAAGTTCGTTAATTTGTGTGCATTCAGAACCGGTCCGGATAGAATGCCACCTAAAAGTAGAAAGAAGATTTTATAATAAGATGTAAGATAGAAGTCTACATAGATGCATCGATATAGAAAGGAAATGAAACCTGTTAAACGTGTTAATTGGTCGAATGTATAATAAACATTTTGAGTAGTCATTGGACAGGAGATCAAACAAGAAATAGATCTGTAAATCGTTTGTTGTCACGATTATTTTCGATGTCGTAGCTGCGAGTTGTAATTGTGCGAGTCGCGAGACGCGATCGCAGGGCATGCCAAAACAACGCGGACGCCATCACAACACATTAGCGGAGATAAATCAGTTGCGACTGTTCGATATCAGTTAGCCGAGTGTTTTAAGACGAAGCACGAGGCCGGGGTTGGAGTAGCCGGTCGATTCTCCCGCGGAAATGCTATTCCCATAGGGCCAGGAATAGAGCGGTTATGTCACACGACTCACGGCACGACACCGCCGGCGCAAGACAACTGCTGACCTTCAGCATATTTCCATCAGAGATATTGTTGCAGATTTTTAGCGCGTTATTCGGTCCAGCTGAGGTTTCCGTGTAGAAGTATACAATTATTCAGACTTCAACAGTTTGTTTTCACATGCGGTAATCTTTCTTCTTATATATAAAATTCTCGTGTCACAATGTTAGTCTCTATACTCCTCCGAAACGGCTTGACCGATTCCTCTGAAACTTGGTAAGCATATTGGGTAGGTCTGAGAATCGGCTAACATCTATTTTTCATACCACTAAACGATAAGAGTAAGGCAGAACAGCGTTTGCCGGGTGCAGCTAGTAAGGTATATAATCACTATTTTACGTGAGTGGGTTAAGTAGGTGGATAAGTGTAATGAAGAAGTTAAAATTTCTATAAAAACTTTTCGTTTTCCTTAGGTACACTCAAAATTTATTTGTATAATTATTATAATTCTGTGTAGCATGCCATTAAAATAAATGTCTTTACTGTTTTTCGAATTTAGGTGTGATAGTTTTTGCATCAAGTAATCAAATTGTCTTAAAACGAAACCACTGTTTTGTTTCAAATCGTAACAAAATCGCTCGTAAACATTCTAAGAATAATTCGAGGATAGATTATAACTGCGCTTTCTGTTATTCTGTATTTATTTCAATATCGCAAATACGCAAGGATATTTCGAGATTTCGAGACTAAGATTCTCTATGTTTTGTGTACGATATTTTTGAAGTTCCACGTTGTATGCAGTGACTGTGATAAATTAACCGAATGTTTTGTCTGTTTCAGGTAACGGTGACTCAAATTTTGTGCAAGTTTGACACCTTTTTTTAATAGTGGGGTAATCTTGCATAGATACCCACGGCTTCTGGGGAAGGAGCTGTTGGCTATGTCGGATTCCTACTGACTAAAACCCCACTGGGCTCCATGGAGGCGAATAGGGGAAGCGGCCACGGATACTTTTTAGAATTCGTCGGCGACGCGAGTTCGACACCTGCGCCCGCGCCGCACACTCAGCACCAAAAACATGATAAACACATTCAACACACACTAGCGTCGCACATGTGAATCATCATTGCAAGTCATAAACTATCTATAAATAAGGGAATCATTTCCGAGAAGTTAACTAAAGTTTTATAAGCGTTGTTATTTTTACATCGTTACCGGTTTCAATCGGTGCTGAAGACGTTTCTGACGTTCCGTGTAAATTTATAAATATTGATAAAATTTTCGCTCATAAAACTTTATCATTTACCGTCCACGCGGCCAATGTATTTAAAGATGATGATGGTGATGAGAGTTGATGTTATAGTGCATATGAATGCTTTGTGTATACTCCCACGTGGCAAACGCTATGAATGAAAAGACGCGACAGGCATAGTACCGTAAAACGTACGTCTTTACGTATTCTCTGAGGCCACCTCCAAGCTCCAACACCGCCTTATTCCAAGTCCAGTACTCTTATAGTAAATAAAAACGAAATGAGCTTCAAAGCCTTCAGTAGAACTACTGTGAATCGCAGTTGAGGAAAAATCTTTAATTGTTCTCTGCGATAATGGTCGGTTATATCAAGCGCGCGCATGTCTGTGTTTACGTATGTGTGTGTGTTTACGTATGTGTGTGTGTGTGTGTGT
>NW_024045134.1:2752413-2777282 GCF_012273895.1 Zerene cesonia | reverse complement strand
TGTGTGTGTGTGTGTGTGTGTGTGTGTGTATGTGTGTGTGTGTGTGTGTGCTCGATCTATACAATAAAACAAATTGGACGAAATTATTATTTCAAGTACTTCGCAACATTCGTAATCATAAGCCTAATTAATTTATAATTTGTTGATAAAGTTAATCTTATTATTGCTATCGTTATGCGAACGATTCCCATATCACGTTTTTTATAATTGATTGTTTTGTAATTATCTCTCGAGTTTCCACTGAAAGTTACGTTTGTACGTTTCAATCAGCAATTGTGCAAAAAAGGGCCGCGAATAATTAAAAAGTTCTTTAATCAAATTATTAATTATAATATAACTAGTCAACATAACAAGCCTTATGGTTCAAAAGCAAAAAATGTATATATAATTTATTTAAACGAGATGTAACAAAAAACATGTATAAACAAATATTGTGACAAATATTTTCAGAATATATATAATAACAGAATTTTTAGTTTTGCGCATTAATAGAGTCTAGAAATATTTGAGAAACGTAAGTAACTACATTATTATAACATATAACATAATCGCAAACGATTCTATACTTATAATATGTACCTACCTATTGTATGTATATACCTATGATGTACGCCATAATACACGTCAACGCAAGTTTAATCGTGTAGGAAAATAAAAAAAAAACTGATTAAATGATCGATGAATTGAGCCGCCAGATATCGAAAATCTAATACCAAAATGCCTACAATGTCACTCGCAAGCAGAGATGTTTAGTTCACAGAAGATAATGCAGTAAACACACGAGGTCATGCTGTAGCGAACCAGCTGCATAACAAAGTAGCAATCATTGTGGAGATATAAGAGAAGTAGCTATCGGCATCAAAAAAGTTTTATAAGATTCTCTATAAAAGAGTGTCATGCCGCGTTAGCGCATATTTAATGCTAGAGTCGATATAGATGGATGGTTGACTATGAATTTTCTATCTTTTATACCGATAGTCGATAGGTCAGGTATGGATAGATTATAGTATGTTTATCGTTAATCATTGTTTCATTCATATCGAATCTATGTTGGTAATAAATATTTGTGACTTGATAAGAGATAAATAAATAATAACTCAAATTCTGCCCAAAGCGAGATAAAATATTAGTTTAAGAATAAATGACGACGTTTAAATTATATCGAACATATGTTTAGATTTTAAGAGTCACAATAAGGGTATATATGCTCGGGGCGAATACCTAATAAGGGCAAATGTGATGACTTCAAGTGGAATATAAACAAACGATAAAATAAATTCAATAATAATGTCAACATCAACCTAGCCGCCACATCGTCCGAGCGACCGGCGTCTTTGTAGCAATAAAATGTTTGTCGTTTCGTTTCGATTAGTATCCGCTTAGGAATACAGAAAATCTTATGTCTCCGAAACTCGCTAATGCAATAATGCTTGTAATATTTGAAACGGTTGATCTGATAGCGTCCCTCTGTTGTTTCGTTGTTGAAACGCAAGAGAACGAAGTCCTCTCAGCTATTACGGCGTGATTATTGCTACGACTTGCTCGACGTAGAGTATATGCTCAAATTGATCATACGTAGACGGTCCGATTTAAACAATACAAAGGACGAAGTTTTATAAATAAACCGTTAAGCATTCATTTATAAATAACCCTTGTTTACATACCCACCGTTTTTAGGTGTCCGGTTTTATAAAGAATTCCTTAAATAAAGTTCAGGTTTTACATGTTTAAGTACATTTCATATACATTTAAATAAATAAGCAGTATTCGGATACCATCAGCTTCCGCCGAGGCATCACATTAACGCGATAACGCGTCGTCGGCCGGCGATTGCCAATTCTATTTTAAGATCTCCACACTTCCTCGAGATATCGTTTAATTCTACGCCAAGGACCGAAAGACCGCAGATATTCGCTTTACCTGTTTGTGTTCCCCAGCCTCGGTACATGCTCCATATTAGTCAATTGTGATTGACCGTGATCGTGGAAACCATTCGATTCCACTTATTTTCCTTGTAGGTACGCCGACCGACGAAAAACTCACTTTTGACATTCGTGTGTGTGTGAAACAAACTGAAACATTTTTGTTCAAAACTTCTTAGATATTCTAAATAAACATTCAAACACCAACCATGTTGCTCATTAAGCATCTTGATATACCTTCTTTTCTGATTCGTCCCTGAAAGTAATTTCTTTGCAAATCATTCGTGCCTGTCTAGTATTACTTTAAATCCATTAAATTTTACACAAATCACATTATTAGATCATCAGTTGTTATTATAAACATCACAATACGCATGAAAATAGCAAATACAAACTCGGGCGTGCATCAATTGTTTCGCAAACAATCCCAAGATTATCGGAATCCAAGCATGCGACTAAACAAAGTGCTTCTAAAATAGCTCATATAACAACCGCTGAGAATAGCCGCGAGTGGGCAAGTATCGACCGGCTATAATTAGCTGCGGCTCGGTGGCTTGTTTCAGCCTTTGTTGGGCAAAAATAACCGAACCCTCGCCTCGTGGCGCTGAGCCTGTGAGAACTGACTCCGCTTATAGCCATCTATTCTCGGGCCCCGCCTCTGATGTTCCACACGCGCTATAATTGGGTCCCGATCGCGTTTATTACGAACGCCATCTAAACGCCGAACTAAATGCTCTCACATTTGAGGAAAGACCACAAAAAATGAAACAATACTTTAAAAATACGAAAAAAATATCAAGATATTGACGATAACGATAAGTTAACACGAACACATTGTTGAGTGTATACAATCTATCTAAAGCGATACAACACTAAGCATATTGATATTACGGCTCCACTTGAGCGAATGTTTGTTTAGCAAATGAGAATTATGATGAGAATCGTCAATCGAAAATATCTGTTTCAGATGCTTACTAAGGAAGGTTAGGGGGAGACGCACATTAAACGAAGTACAATTTGATTACATCCGGTTGCAGGCAACTGTAGCGACTGTAAATATCACATTAAACGAATGTAACAGTTTCTAATTGAACACATAAATTAACAGAGATGTTCAATCGGCTCAAATCGAAACACACACACAGAGTCGTTTTTATTTAAATCTCGACAACAAAAAAATTGTGTCGTGCGAAGTGACAGTTTATTAGTCCAGAATTAGTAGCAGTTATAAATACACGGGTGAGGAATGCGCATCTGTTTATAGCCGACACGCGAGGCGGGAGACAGGTTGCAGAGCAGGTTGACAAAAACCGTCGAGTCACTGACTCCGCCTGAACCGCGAGGGTAGAGGTGAGGGATTAGCTGGGAGCATGGGAACCACTCGCGAGATATTTATTGGCAGGCTGTTGAACAGAGCAGTATTGGAAATCTGTTGAATAAAAGCCAGTTAGTTAAATTATGAGACAGTTTGGTCAATTGTTTTAAATAGGTTCTTTAATATGATGCAATACATTATAGAATGAAAACAAACAGTGAAAAAGTGGTCACAATCGTATTTGCTACTTTGTTTTAATTTTTGATGATAATATGTTTAGATTAATAAAGTTATGATAAATATTTCGACTTCCACTTCGAATTCGGAAGCACCGCTCCCGTGTGCGTTTTGCGTTTTCTGCAGTACTGTCGCAGTGGGTAGTACAAGTTGGCACCAAACCGTCATTGTTTCCAAACAAAAGGGAGGAGCGCCGTGAGTCAGGGATGGCGGAATCGTTGCGAGCGTGTTCTTTGTATGGTTAACTAATTATAGTGTGCTATTTGTGATCTGTGACTCACTCCCGCGCCGCCGACTAGCTGCGATTGTGGTGTTTCACTTTTACACTATTTTGGGGCATTTACGGTTCTCAAGCACGTCTTAACGTCGCCTCTACACACGCGGCGTGTTTGCGTCGCTCCACGAAGCGAATAACGTAAACCACTCATAAATATTACTGATGCCGTCAACATACAACACAGTTTAACGTTGCAACTGTGTATCATATCCAAAAATAGATACAAAGCAATGGACAAGGAGATGTCCCGATTTTTGTTTTCTCACTGAGGTTGTGTTCGTTCTCATAATGTGTTTGTTGATAAACAATAACTCGATTTTTTATCAACAAACACAATATGTTAGCTATTTTTAAGTATTTTTTTTATAATATTATGGAACCCAATGCATTGAAGGTTAACGTACGTTACGCTACTGTAAACAATAAACTTGTGAGAATTTGTTTAAAACGATGTTTAAAATTTCATATGGAGCTTAATTTAAAACTTCATCTTTTTTCTTCTTAACATGGTTCTGTTTATCATTCACACTACTAAGTGCTAGCGAGACCACGAGGTAACTTTGTAATTATGATACAAACAAATGGCGATTGCCCAATCGCCAATGAACAGGGTTGTCAACTCCTACGTTTCAAATATTTCAGTTACAGATTATGCTGTGTTAATCACTTCGTAACTTCGTAATTTGCCGTTCATATAATATGTAGTGGAATAATTAATTAAAATTAAAATATTCTAAAGTCTGATACCTTTTAGTAGGATTTATTAATTTTTGCTTCGACGTTGTATCATTGGAGAAGTTATAATGACCTTGTTTTACAGTACATAGTTTAAAAATCTCATTAAAAAAGGTAATTTTTGTAGGTATATGAACGTCATGCTGTCAAATGCTTAAATTCTTCATTGATAGTTAGAACTTTGTAGAATCGCGTAATTAATCACAATCTACGTTGGGTCTCTATATCGGAAAACGATGACACAAGCAGCCCTAGTGATAACTAGCTAAGTGGAGGCGGAACTAACACAGTTATTGTTATCGGGCTATTTATAGCCGGCAATTAGACGACGGGGTGACGAGCTCGCTCGACCTCGACGCTGAGTGCTGGTGTCGAGCTCAACCACGCCACCGGGCGCCTGACATTGCTGCTGGCGAACTGCGCAACGACTCATTCATTTTCCGAGTTTTTATGGAAGGAAGTTATCGTGTAACTGATCATTTGACTCGTCTAAACTCTAAGCTAATAAAGACGAACGGTTTAAGTTATTTGTTGGACGTTCGTTTGTTTGTTTGATACGATTTTACTCGAAAGTTGCTTGACTGATTTGAAGAATAAATCTAAATCATCTCCAGGATACATATATGTACTAAATTTAATCTAAATCGGCCCCGTATTTTCTGCGTTTAAGCCATCAAACTCCTCACCTTTATATGTTACTATCTGCGTCCCGCGGTTTCACCCGCGTAGTATCCGTATCGAGAGATTCCTACTGAAATAACAGCTATCTACGTACCAAATTTCATTGCAATCGGTTTAGAAGATTTGCATGAAAGAGCAACAAACACACACATCCTTAAAACTTTCGCATTTATAATATTAGTAGGATATAGTAGGGTTAAGAAAAAGTAAAGAAGTATTTCTAAAATCTAGTTACATCGTTAGTTTGCCTATGTAGCTACATACTAGGAAAACAACAACTCGGCCCATGTTTGTCCGCGTGTGGTGACAATAGTTCAAAGAAACGAATTTAACTACACGTACACGTAGAATAAGAACACGAAAACAAGGCAATTTGGCGCTGTGGGGATGTGTTCGATATTGTGATTATAAGTTGTTGCCGCAAGTGAGTGTGGCGGGCGCGGACCGGACGTGCCGCGCGCGCCGCCGCCTCACGCCGTCGCAGCGCCCGTGAACCGATACGCGACTATAATGGAGTACTGGCATTCTTGCCTCGCTTGTAGTCATAGGGGATGGGAGGGACACTTTCAAACATTTCTCACATGATAATTTTCGGTCTTAAAATAGTTGTTATATAGATATTCCTCCATTTTATTCCATGTCTAAATGTCACTCATTTAAATTGCATTCGACACAACATGTTTGCGACAAGACTTCCACAGATTTTGGTTTAATTTATACAGATGGCGGAACAGGATTGTGATTTCGGATCTTCCTGCTTTCTTTTCCGACAAATCTTCCTAGAAACGGGTGATGTTGCCGCCGCTTTCTCTACACCGAACAAAAAATTTATGAATATTTATTTTCAATTATGATAATCATTTAATACGTTTGGATCGTGTCTCGACAATCCATAAAATGAATAATACATTCGAATCCGGCGTCTGCATTTAGCCGATTGGAAATAGTTCTGGAGGCGTCGTTGTGAAATGGACAGACCGAAATAGAGACTTGGCCTCATCTGGAACGACCGGCATGTGCGTAATTTGGCTTTACTTTAGACTAGCCACTTGCGCCGGATTCGCCCGGGGTTGACTAGGTATACGAACAAAACCTCTAACTCAGTAATATAATGCAGCTTCGTGGCTCATCAGTTTCATAATATATTTATTTCATCGGCGTAGTCCCCGCTCCTTAATCATACCAAATTTCATTCGGATGGGTGATGAGACTAAAGATAGAGCGGTCTGTTCAGATCGTCACATTTTTCTTACAAGTCAGCTAATATTTATAGACATCCTTTACGAAAAGCCGAGCCGAATAATTTGAGTAGTTAATTTGTTTGAACACTATGTATTATTTTTCACACGTTCAGTTGTACAATCGCAAACGTTTTTGTAACGAATCATGAAAATCCTACTCATGTTTTACATGCGAAAGTTTGTTATTAAGTAGGGATGTTTGTTACTCTTTTACGTGGAAACAATTAATCGTATTTATATGTAATTCGGTACAGAGATAGATTAGTCTGGTTAAGCACATAGTCTACTTTTTATTGCATTAAAGGCTTTCTAGTTATGATAGATTCAAATCGATCCAGTCGTTTTTTAAATTAATCGAAGCAAACAAAAAAAATCACATTCGTACATGAAATATAATAAAATAATTGATTTACGAATGCAATGTAGTTTTTTCAAGTTTATTACGTTATAAGAATACTTGTGTATTATCAATTTATATTTATCGGAGAGGATTTCTATTTCGAGTCAGCCGAGCGCAATGGAATTTACCCGTTCATAGAGCTTTATTTCTCATTATAAATATCGTCGAAGGCTGATTTTAAATTTAAAACGGGTCATGTCGTGTTTGCGATTGCCTATATATAGTGCTATCTGTTTACTTTGAAGTTTCAAGTGTAGGCTGACGATATTTATCAGTCCTTACGTTCGTAGAGCGTGTGTTGTTATTGCAATGGCTAGTTGCGACTTCCGAATGCGTATTTTTCGTCGGGTTTAGGGGCCTTGTTAATTAAATTGTCGTGTTATTCTGATTAAGACATCCATACCTGAACTTTTCTACGTATACGTTAAGTATAAAACTAGCTGTGACCCGCGGTTGAAACCGCGTAAGCGTGCTGCGTAACCGTATCCCGTAGGAATATCGGTATAAAAAGTGCCTATGTGTTATTGTCCAGCTATCTACGAAGCAAAATAGTATTATTATTCACCAATAGATGTCAGGAAAAAAAACACGAATAAAACACGAATATGACATTATTTCAGTTGTCCAGCTGGACAGCTATCTACGAAGCAAAATAGTATTATTATTCACCAATAGATGTCAGGAAAAAAAAAAAACACGAATAAAATACGAATACGACATTTAAAAAAAAAAAATTCTAGCTAGATCGATTTATCGCCCTCGAAACCCCCTGTATACTAAATTTCATGAAAATCGTTGGAGCCGATTCCGAGATTCCAATTATATATATATATATATATATATATATACATATATATATACAAGAATTGCTCGTTTAAAGGTATAAGATATACATGCAATAATACTTTATATTGACATTTGAAAGGATATAACTGTCATAAAAAACTACATGCATAATAGATTAAAGGTATACATAATAGATATACCTGCATAATAGTTTTATTGCTGCCGGTAATACTAAAGATGAATGTAATATTTTAAAACTTTTACTCGGATTCTCATAACCTTGTGTTAAGTTGTTTGTCGTTATTTTAATTGAAATACTCAATGTAACTCAACATCAACGTGTATCGTAGTGTAAAGTCGAATCTGTTTTCGTGTTAAATTATAATAATTATATAGTGAATCACTTATGTAACACGAACAGCACACATGTCTAACTGCAACCGTGAACTGCGTAGGTACTTGTGTGCGACGGTTAACCGTAGCAAATCCATTGACACGGTAATTTAAGACTAAATACGACTAGTAAGTGAAATGCATTTAAACTAGTCGGCCTATTCTGGTATGTGGGTATTTGTATTTTCAATTGTTTTTTAATCTGTAGACTGTAACTGAAACAGATCTTATGATACTACGTATTGTTGGATACAAGCAGACCAATTATGAAAACGGTTTCAATGCATTTAATTAAAACCGCTCCCACCCATGCAGGCGTAAGCTCAGCTCGCCGCTCGCCGCTCGGCCGCCCGCTGCCCGCTTGCAGGCTGCAGCTCGCTCCAATCATGACTCACGAGTCACGCCAAGCGGAGGTCAAACACTTGTACACGTGTAACTGCAACCTTCGAGGTCACGCGAACACGCCGCTTAAGCTATGGGGGGGCATGGGGGGCACAGTTTGGCCAGGGGGACGCGCGCTGTCGTCGAAAGATCGAACCCGGATCAACTGCTGTTTGTTCACTGCAATCGAGAGAGTATGCCAAACAAGATAATTAATGAATATATTGAAGCCTATAGTTGGGGGAAGTACATCGTCAAGTTGACAAACGGTTACTGAAACATGGAGAGCGAAGGGTAACAACAACCGTGAGCAAATGATAATAAGAATGGTTGCGTGGAAATGGGAAAACAAAAACAAATCGCTTGTGAACGCCGGACGCGCCACAAACACGCCGAAATAAACGTGTTTTCGCGAACGTAAAGTCGGAGGCACGCCTCTTCGCGCGCGTCTATTTTTAGAATTTCATGTTGTCTGTTGTCCTTGTCGCCCCCGTAGGCCGGGGGCGCGCGTGCGACGGGGACGGGCCGCGGGCTCGGTGGGCCGCGTCCTTCACTTGTCGCGCTTTCTATTTTTGTGTCCAGATGAGTGGTAGGGAAGGGGGGGGTTGGTTGTTTGTTGGATGTTCTTTGTGTTAATTGTGTGCTTTAATGTCTGATGTTTGGTGTCGACGCCGCGGGCTGCGCTCCAGCCGCATCCGCGTGTGAACGTCTGCTGCTGCACCTCGTTATGGACTTTCTGTTGTGTGACGTCAGCGCGGAGTCGTTGATTGGTTCAGAATTAACAATGGTGTACGTTTCTAAAGGCATCCTATTTATGTGATTAAGAATCTCGAATAAAAAACTTCCAACTATTCATATATTCATAGGTTTGGATGAAATTTAACATAGACGTACACGTCCACAGTCTGTATCATAAATTTATAAATTAATAAGCTCTAGTAGCTTCGCCCGCGTAGTCACGGGCAATTAATTCCCTTTGAGAATGAAAGCGCGGAAAAAATCGCGATGACAAGGAGTCTATCTATCTCTAGGCACAAAATTCCGTTGCGACGTGAAACAAAGACAAACAAAGAAAGAGACTTATTTATAGTATTATATGGGCGCTTATTACTAATTCCCTCAAAAACACATATTATTTTGAGTGTGTTGACAGATTACATAAACAAGAAAACTTGTGTTAGACAAGCGGTTATCTGCAGCGTCACTCGCTTGGTACCTGAGTAAACAGTAGCCAATGTGTTAATCCAGACTATGATCTATCTCTTTACCAAATTTCATACAAATACGGACAAGCTTTTTCGTGAGAAAGAATAACAAACATCATTGCAACCATCCATCCAACCTACAAAATTTTTGGTTTATAATATTAGAAGGATACCCAAAATATAATAATACTTCCGATGATATGAAATTAAAATGTTTTTAATGATGATGAAATACGTTTTAAAAGTGGTAAAAACTACACGTGTATAATATTTAAATAAATCTCGATAACTTATACAGTGTACATAATATATATAAGGAAATTGTTTAATTCCGGCGATCCGAATCAGAATAATAAGATAAACTCAAAAAATTGTTCTATTGTCGCCGATCCTTGATAAGTGTACAAATTTAAAAAAAAAGTGGGTCAAAAACAGGAGTCGGTGCCATACAAACATACAGGTGAAGCTGATATAAGCGTGTTAAAGAGAATCCAATCGAGTTCGTTTGACAGAAACGCGAGCGCCGAGCCAATTAGCATTTATTGAACACACAATTGTTGGAGCATTATTTATATCCATGTTATGGAGTGGGTCATATAAGGAAAACTATATATAGCTCGCCGATACCGATTGTTTTGTTTATTTTGCCGACTTCCGCGACTGCTTGCTCGCCTCACACAACAATTCGATGTGTTATGTACTATATTTAATTTACAGTAAGTTCGACCCTAACAACTGGCATACCGATTTTTCTCAATAAACTTTGTTATAACATTCGTTACGTGTACATGAGCGTGTTAAAATAATCTCGATAATGGAAAATATAAGAATAAATCTATACATTACTTATTCTCAGTACTGACATCATATATATTTTTAAAAGCCACGAGTCGAAAATAGAGAGTGCACGGCGGCGGGAAGGTCTACGAGCGGCTACGATCACATTAGCTACGAACTATGCTTGTATCCTGCGTTAAGTGATCTTCGATAGAAATCCGACGATTTCTTTTCTGGTATAAATGAAATTGGATGAATAAAAACATTTCAAATCGAATCTATGTCGAAGTCGGTGTGTAATTTCCTAGTTGGAAAGTTTAACTTTTCGCCGTATAAAGACTTAACGTGTTATGAATTATTACAGTTGTTTTATGTCTGACTATTAAGAATAATATTTAGAATAACATTTTGTAAGGGAGGCTTTATTAAGTGGCCCATTATCAAAGAAATGAGGACGTTTTGTCCCGGTGAGGTCGCGCTCGCAGGCTAAATTTAGCCTTTCTAAAAATAACCAGTGTGACCCCCGTGCCCCTCCCCTCTCCCCCCGAACCCGCTGGGCCCTCCCCGTGCACCCCCTCCCCCCTTATGTGGGTCGCGCCGTACCGGGTGGAGACCCAGGAGGCTTACATTGGATCTAGACCGAGCTGAAATAGCTACTCTATTTATGTGTCGATACAAAATTAGCTCGGAATGAATAAATTCCACTCTAATGAGATTAACTAGTTCCCTTTGCTTGCTGCTGCCTGCTGATGCGCTGCGACTGCGAGCCAGGTGCATTTGTGGCGTAATCGTTGGCGTTGGATAACATAAATAGCTGTTGTTTAATATATAAACAGGCTTTAAATGTTACTTGTACTGTTGTTTATTAATAACATCTCATTATTATAATTAAAATAGGAATAGATGAAAAGGAACCCTAAGTTTACAATAGTTTTGTTTTGGCGTTATCTGCAAACCGCTAACCCACTTCCGGGCCACGTCCTGGCGCTGGGGCAGGAGGGTGAGGAGGTGAGGACGCAATCCAGGTCACACGACTGAAGTCCCTTAGACTACTGTAGTCGCGCTCGCGCTCCGTCGTATCCATCACGCACTTACCGGTATCTGATCTTAGTACGTCCCCTGATATAGATATTCTACGAAGATAAATCTAGACATTATATTATACTACCTGTAACCCGCGGCGTCTCTTGCGCTGTACCCGGATAAAAAGTATCCTATGCTCTTTATGCTCTTAAGTAGACTATAATCTATCCCTATACAAATTTTCATATAGATAACCTGTTTCCTCGTGAAAGAGTAACAAACATCCATTCATACTTACAAACTTTCGCAAACTACCTGAGAGACATGTTCTTTTCTGATAAGTTATTTGTAACGGATCCATATATGCATTACGCAGATGAAACCATGCAAGTTAATATTTAAAGAGCCGGTAACTTGTTTCTTCTGCTGCCCTCTCTCTACTCTTATCAGTAAAAAGTAAACTCTATGCGGCTCTGATATGAACTGATTATTATCTACCAACAATAATCATCACGAATGATGAAAATAACACCAGCTCATGTTGGTATTTGTACATTGAAAGCTAATGGTAGGTGATGTTCTGTCCGCAGAGATGGCGCACGAGAGCGGCGGCGCGGAGAGCTCGCCGCAGCACACGCCGTCGCCGCCGCACGCGCCGCGCCTGCCGCCCGCCGACACCAGCTTCCACCAGCAGATCATGCAGGTGAGCTCTCGTTGCTCTCTCTCTCTCCTATATCACATTGTTGGTGTGGGAAACCAATGTTGCGAATTGCGAAATGCCGGTTTCATCCGGTGTAACATTTGTTATAATCCGTCGAATAGGTTTTGAGTTAAACTGTACCGTTACAGTTATAGCTTGTCATTTGAATGTTTTAGAAGATTTTATAAAAAACTAGCAAACCCGGCAAACTCCGTTTCGCCACCAAATAAATGATTTCGTTTTTCCTGCTTTTCTGCTGAAATTTTACCTGAATTTTCTTTGCTATAAACCTCACGGAGCCCGAGACCTTTCCAACGAATGCAAAACCGTGGAAATCGGTTCGTGCGTTCTAGAGTTATAGCGTCAGGAAGGAAAACCCGACTTATTTTTATATAGTAGATTAGCAAATATTTATTTCCGTTGGTCGTAAACAGTTCGCGACGTGGCGCTACTAATTTTAGTATTCTAATAAAATTTATTGAGGTAAAACAAAAATAAAGCATATTGCATAACGTATCGTTCAAATTTCCCGGTCGCCGTGTTTTAACATTTTGATGCAAAAAATCTATTCCTTCGTATCATTTCGTAGTCAATAGGGCCCTCATAGCGCTCAGTATACTAAGCTCAAACCCTCGTTTCCATGGAGACTATTTTGTATATTTTAATGTTCATTAAACAATTAATAATAATTAGTATAACCCGCGGCGTAGGCGCGATGTAAGGCACATAATGAATATTTGAATGAAATGATTGTGATGGTGGGATTCGCGATGTGGAGCGGCGTCAGAAATAGCCGTCCACGTGCTCCGGCTGTGCTCTGGGAATCCGCCGACATCCGCACTACGAGCTATTTATATGGACCAATGTAAACCCGTACCTACTGGCGTCTTATCGCAACTCATGGGTGTACTTTCGAAACATTTCAAACGACTTCCCGTTTGTACGGTAAAACTGTGTCACTTGCGGGCCGCCATAAAAGTGAATTAGAGTTTAATCTAAGCACCTCATGCGATGTTAATGTTAATCTTATCGTGAGAAAGTGGAAGGTCAAGGTTTTGGCGCAGAATCAATCACCTGCAAGTTAATGGTGACCGAACCCACATACAGCTCACTGGTCGAATGTTGTGTGATGCAGATGCGACAGGGAGACGCACGCCATTTCGCAAAACATGGCGCTTGATTATTTATTGATCCGACCGGTTCGGACATCGGATGTTGACATTATAGATAGGTCTTTACTCTCTACACTGCACTTCCCGTAACACAGACGTACATCCTCCACACGATGGTTTCCAATGTAAAACGCTGCATCTCGTAATATAAGCTAACGAATAAATAAATCCCCGTGACCTTTCGCCACGCCGCGCCGAAGCCGACTCGTTTTAACGGGATATTTTTAAAAATTCCCGAGATCGTTATAAATAACTGATATACAACAAAACGCTGCGTCCGTCTGCACGCTATATTTACCCAGTTCTGGTAACAGTGCCGAGTAAATATATCCACCGCCTCGCTAATGCGTGTCGATGTTAATGCATTATTCAACATATAGATGGTCAAAGTGCTGTTTTCGTAAAATACAAAATGAGCGATCAAAATACACGCGGAACTAGAAAATTAAAAGGGTAATTAAATCTGATCTGCCAGCGTAGAATGGGTCAATGTCTAAATTTACATGAAGAGTCTTCCTACGTGGAATAGCGAGGCGCATTCAATGTGTTTGTGACAATGAGATGCAGTCGGTATCGGCGCGGAGCGTGAACGGTACGACAGTTACGGTACGACAGTTTCCCAATATTATGGGCGCGCCCACACACGCGCTCCACCGCGAAGCTATTCCTGAAGCATTCCGCTCCGCCAATCTTTTTTTTAACAAACCAAAATAATGGTCGCGATGCTGAAATCGCTCGCCGGCGTCGCTCTGCGCTGCTAACATCATCTGTATGTCATACTGCTATTTATCGTAAAGCTACAGAGGGAGAAATGGTAAATAATAACCCTTAAAGAGAGCCACTTATGTGTAACATATATACACTGAGAGATAATAAGCAACTCTATTACTCTACTAGTTATCGTTAACTCACGTGCTCATAATTTGAATTAAAATTCTGATCATATCTAATCTATTTGAAATTCTAATTCATTTTTTGCCAAAATTGATAAAGGCTTAGGAAAACATGTTGCTGATTAGGCTTATAACTGGAATATTAACTACAGAAGTGATATGAATACTGGATTAAAGTGGAAAATAATTTAACGCTTTATATCTATCCTATTACAACAGGTTTTTTAGTATTTAAAGTTTATTTGCAACCATACGCTTTTAGTCTTTACCCCATACTATAGTAGATGAATCGATGAATAAAACTTGAGCTCTAAACAGCCCTAACAGAGAGGATGTTAGAAATTCGACATATAGCGCGCTCGCCATCTAAACTGAACTCTATGTAAGGTGCATTTTCACATACTGTGTCCTATATGAGTCTCCTCTCGTTGTCAGAATCAGAGCCCAAGAAAGAACCATATTGCGGAGAGAGCGAAACAAACTTTAGAAAATAGTTTCCTGTTACAAGTGAGTTATTTGAGTTAGTGTTGAGTGGGGCCTCGTCGGCGTTCTCCTTTGCACAACCCTTCAATACTGACGCCATTAAATATATGACTGTTTCAAGTACTTTAATCGCCAAACAAGTCGCAGTCGTCAGTCGTTACTTGCAATAACGGACATTTGCCAATTTGTTGTTGGGAAGATTGATGACCAGTTGAACAGTTGTGCATTCAGAAAACGCCGAAATCTCCCTGACACCTATACTAATTAACAATGAAGTGTGTCAAATTCAACGACGTAAATTTGTCCCAAGTTGAGGCGGTTATTTTAGAAATACCTGGGCTATATTTGTTATTGTAATGTTGTAGGAATGATGAGCTTTTGTTGATTCCCTTTATTTTATTGATTCTAGTCTTATGAAGACGAGTATAACATTAAGTTATGCGTTTGATTTATTACTTTAATCATTTCTCAGTTATTTCTGCTTTGACTTGATTTCGTTCATTAAATTCACTCTTTCATTACAATGTTGTTTGAATATGACACTTTTTTTTAAGTTTCTGTTCCATCACTGTTGTATGTGAAATGCTTGTGCAAATTAGCATATATGATATTGTACAGTATTTAACGTTTGTTTTGCGTTTGTGTTAACTTAAGAATAAAGCTTTTATGTGCAAAATGGATGTGCTTTTTTCAAATTTGTTTTAAACTTTCAGATGAATCGTACTTGTCCTGAACTATTTGTTTAAAATACAAGAATATCCGTGTGAATGTGATAGTATTGGATGTTACACGTGCTGAACATAATAAGCACCGCGTGAAATGATGTTAACATACAGAAAAATAATGTATTATATCACTTTCCAGTTAAAGAAGCAGCAACAGTTGCAACAAGAGATATTGTTGCAACACTTTCAACAGCAACGGCAACAGTTGGCAGAGCAACATGAGCAGCAAATCAGACATCATTTGAAGGTAACCTATTGTCTTTAAATATCTCATTTATATCGTGAGTAAATTAAAACGCTTGCAACATTTGTATAAAGGTGATGTAATCTCTAACCGATCAGTCGGACAATAAAAACCGTAGCCAACATTTATATATTTAGATATCATTTCTTTATAATGGACGTCTATTTATACGGGCAGTGCATTAAATATCATTTGATAGCATTGTGATTTATTGGCCGCGAAATATTTAACATGCCTAAACGTTCTTGGCTAGATGTTTTGGCAAGATCGCTGTTAAAACATTTGCGTACATTGCCTAAAATATGCTCTTTTCTACGAAATCTGACGCTATACTTTGCCATTAAATAAAGTGAAACGACACGGATGAAGAAAACTTCAAACATATATGTTAGAAAATGTAAGATCACAAAATGAATGTATTGTCGTACGTTTGATATGATAGTCAAAGCGCAATATCTCAAATTGAATGCTCCACATTCTGACGCAGAATCGCAAATAGCAATCGTCAGTGTCAGTGTTGCACGGACCCCATTATAAATAGACGTGAATGGCTCGTCAGCTTGCGTCACCGTCCCCCGCTGGACCGCTGCCGGCGTTGACCTTACGTGACACCAATTATTAGCCGAGAAAAATTAGCGGCGATGACATAATTCTAACTTAAACGGGAAGCTTGCGAGAGTCTTTTGTTTGGGAATCTACGCCACTGTTGACGTTGTGACGATGGAACTTCCGTTGCGAGTCGAGCCTATCTTGTTTGTAAGAACCAGCTAATTTCGTTTTTTCGTTATTCCTTGTTCGTTGTGTGTGTAGGAATATTAGAAGTTTATTACTCAATCGCATTATCTTAATCGATTGCAACAATGTCAATGTGTGTATTTAAGTATTGACTTCATCGGTGGTCCATATTGAGTTATCAGATATCTCGACCAATGGTGTTAAAGTTTATTGCGTTTTTCATTAAATTTATTGCTATTGGTAAAATAAACATAAACAATGATAACCTTATCGCGGTCAGAGCGATGCTTATTTTAATATTGTATACCTATTACATTTCAAACATATAGTTAATTTGTTAACATTTTAAAAGCATCGAGTGTTACGAGTTAGTGACTATATTGAAAGCGAGCAATGCGTGTCGTGTTCCAGCTGTGGGAACAGCAGAAAGCGATGGAAGAGGCGGCGCTGCGCGAGGCCCGCGAGGCGCGCGAGGCGCGGGAAGCGCGCGAGCGGCACGAGCGCGACCGCGTCGAGCTCATGCGCAAGAAGGACAAGCACGAGCCCTGCGCCACCGCCTCCACGCAAGTCAAACAGAAGTTACAGGTGAATTTGGCTTGGATTCTAATTAATAACAATAATATAAATTCATCCATTTGTTGGAACCAATTACAAAGAACTGTAATTAATCATATTATTTTGTCAATTTCAGGAATTTTTAAAGAAAAAACAGGCTGCAGCGAATGCTAATGGAACAGTACCTGGATCACCTTACAGAAATTGGTACGATTTTTAGTTTACTTTTACTTTTTGCTTAAAATGCACGTGATATGTGACCAAAAATACTTCCCTGTGGAACACCACGCATTACACTTTTGAACTTGTACTTATACTCTGAGTAATGATACCTACATAATGTTACACATGTGTACTACACTATAGTATGTTATCAAATGACGGTTAATAGTTTCACAGATAACATTAAATAATTACAAAGAAATGACACCAGGGTTGTTGTTTCCAGGGGCATAGTGAAGTCATCGTCGGGCGAGTCGATAACGTCGACGGGCGCGACGGCGACGGCGCACCCGTACCGGCTGGCGGCGCCGCTGCCGCTCGCGCTCAACGCGCCCGCGCCGCAGCCCTCGCCCGCAGACTATCCGCTCAGGAAGACCGGTGAGACACCTCGTCTAACGCTTTGCTCGATTTCATTCGCGGCTTTTTCATTTCGACTGTTTTTTGACGTGACAACGTCTTAAATTAGGTTACGGCTCGGAGGCACTCATGAAAAAGTGTAACGCCCGGTAACGTTACGATGAGTCACCGAACTATGATCGGTCCGCCGCGCGCGCAGCACTAGAGAATTAGGCGCATTGAATCGGCGCGTGCTTGTGTCTCTGTCTTTTTAGTAAACAAAATATATTTTCTATAGTTAAAATTTGTGCAATTCTTATTTTCATTCAATTCCTTGTTCCTATTGTGCAATTTAATAATATTCATATCAATAAATATTCTACCGAGAAAAAGACGTTGTCACGTAAAATCTTCGCCCGTAAAACCGACTTTACAGGCAACCATTTTTTTGTTGTATTTGATTTTTGTACATACATAAAACGACTTTGTTATTATGCTAGCTGTTTTAAGTATTTTGATTGAACTATCTAACGTCGTGTGTGAATTTGATGGACTAATATTAATAACATTACGAACGCTCTTGTGAGGTCTGGCATGTTAAGCTAATAATATGTTGTGTGTGATATTATTAATTGAAACTGGGGTCACTTTCGACGCGCTGTGTACGCGATGAAGTTAGCGTTCACCGTACGTACCAAAGTAATGGGTCGGCTCGAGAGTGGTTCCTTCCGTGTGTGCGTGAGGTAGCGCTAGTAACCGCATGTGTGTGTAGCGTCGGAGCCGAACATGCTGAAGGTGCGTCTGAAGGCG
The DNA here is from genome assembly GCF_012273895.1 of Zerene cesonia. NCBI lineage: Eukaryota > Metazoa > Arthropoda > Insecta > Lepidoptera > Pieridae > Zerene > Zerene cesonia. Next base: position 2,759,034 of record NW_024045134.1, on the reverse strand, counting down.
CGCGTCATCGAGCGCCGCGCCTCGCCGCTCGCGCGCCGCCCGCTCAAGACGAGGCACAAACACCGCAGTGAGTAGCTACACTCATCATCCCCGTCACCATCCTTAGCTGCCGAGATATGCTAGGTTCATCTATCTAGATGTCTATGTAGAATACATGTAAACAATATATATTTTTGGTCCCGATACAACAATGAAATTTATGTGAAATAATTTTTCACTTAAAAAAAATAAAAATAAAAGTTTTGATGATGATCGGATTGTGTCTGAATATTAAAATAATAAAAACTTGCCGGATTATAAAATGTTAATGGTTAAATTTGTTTCCAAAATGTATTAACGGTTGGAACGACTGATGGTAAACAGTAAAAGTACACTTTTTGTTGTCTATTTTTCATTTGTGTGTCGCGGATCGTTTCAACAGCCACATAGGTATTATTGTGGTATATGAACGTTGTGTGTGTGCGTGCAGACTGCGAGGGCAGCTCGGAGCGCGGGTCGCCGCCGGGCGCGTGCCCCACGCCCATCCGCGAGGAGGAGGAGACGGGCCGCTCGCCGGAGCTGCTGTTCTCGTCGCCCTCGCTGCCCAACATCTCGCTGGGCCGCCCGCCGCCGCCGCGCCACCACGCGCCGCAGACGGTACGCTCCTACATCGCACCCCCTCTACACACCACACCCCCTCTACACGCCACACCCCCTCTACACGCCGCACCCCCTCTACACACCGCACACGCCGCTCACACCACACGCTATACATTCAAGTTTTTACGATAATCTGAAAAACTATAGTAATTAGGATACTGTCGGGGATTGCTTTTGTTGAGTTGTCTAGTTTGAGACACAATCTATGATGCAATATGTGCTCTGAAGTGATGTAGTGTCGTGTCGAGCAGGTGACGGTGTCGCTGCCGCCGGTGTGCGAGGCGGAGTGCGGCGAGGCGGGCGCGCGGCTGGCCAAGCGGCCGCTGGGCCGCACGCACTCGGCGCCGCTGCCGCTCGGCGACCCCGCGCTGCACCCGCCCTCCGCGCACCACTACCTGCGCGACCAGATCCGCAAGACGGTAGGTCCGCCCCACTGACAGACCAAACGCCAATCGAAAATTTCCATTAAAAATGTGGTGAAATGCTGAAATATTTGAATGCGTTCATTCGAGCCGGAAATCCAAATGATGCTAACTAAAATGCTTCTATGGTATGCAGTATTACTTTTATTTCATATCTACATACATTTAATTAAGTGGTTATATAAATTCCGCAGGTGCTAACGCGCGCGCACGACGCGGCGGCGGCGCAGCTGCGCGAGGAAGAGGGCGAGGTGATCGACCTGACGGCGCGGCGGCCGCCCGCGGCGGGCGGGGCGCCGGCGGGCGCGGCGCCCCACGGGCCGCCGCCCCTGGGCACGGCGCCCCCGGCGGTGGGCGCGGCGCCGCTGGCCCGCGCGCTGTCGTCCCCGCTGGTGGGCGCGCGCACCCCCCCCACCGGCCTCGCCTACGACGCACTCATGCTCAAACATGGGTAAATCGATCTTCACACACTCGCGCTGTGGTGATTTTTTGTTCACACGTTTTAGTTGCTATCGTCAGTTGCACCTTTGCCATTTTATTTTACCTTATTTTATCTTGTCAATATGTCGACATTAAACACAATACTTTTAGTTTTTTTTCAAATCGAAGGTTTCTTTTACGCTTTTTATGTTCGTTTTTCGACCCGACTCGAAGGATCAAATTAATAATAATATTCTTCTGTATATGAACGTTTTTCATGAGGCGTTTGTGTTCGCTAGATGCGGGTGTGGCGCGCACGCCCCCACGCACCCCGAGCACGGGGGGCGCTTGCAGTCCGTGTGGGCGCGGCTGTGCGAGACGGGCTTGGCCGCTCGCACTGAACGCACGCGGCCCAGGAAGGCCACCTTCGAAGAGTTACAGGTACTTGTACAATGTTTTTTATCTTTGAGAAACTTTTAGGATGGTAAGATTCGTGAAGTTTTCTATCTAAATTGCCAAAATTTCTATTTCGTTTAAAGTGAATAAAATATTATTTAAAAAATTTGTACACATCTTAAAAAAGTCATAGCTCATATTTTAGTGTTACAAGAACTTTCAATAACAATTAATCAACTCGCATATGCATACTAATATAGACTTCGAGACTTGTTTTATTTAATTTTATGTATTTGTATTGTTGTTTAACATCGTGTCACGTGTACGCAGTCGGTGCACACCGAGGCGCACGTGTACGCGTTCGGCGGGCGGTCGCGCGAGCGGGAGGCGCGCGCGGCGGGGGGCGCGGGGGCGGCGGGCGCGGGCGTGGGGGGCGCGGGGGCGGGGGCGGCAGGCGCGGTGGGGGCGGCGGGGGCGGGCGGCGCGGCGGCGGGGGCGGGCGGGCCGCGCGCGCTGCGGCTCGTGCGGCTGGCGTGCGGCGGGCTGGGCGTGGACGCGGACACGCCGTGGAGCGAGGCGCACACGCCGGCCGCCGCGCGCCTCGCCGCCGGCGCGCTGCTGGACCTGGCGCTGCGCACCGCGCGCAACGAGCTGCGCAACGGGTATGTGCTCGCTACACGCTCCACACACCCCGCACTCCACACACATCTTACACTCCAAATAGACCCCACCCTCATACACACTCTTTATGTAAACTTAGAAGTGAGACATCGCAGTCTATACAAACTACTATTTATCACTTATTTGCAATGTCTAGGCTGAAGTTAAACATGAATGCTAACGTTCATACATTGACCATAATTAACGCGAAGTATTAATAAATTTTAAAGCAACCTTTACACGTAATATATGGGAACTTATGTATAGAAACGTGTAAAATAAAAGCGAGCTGAAAAACTCAAACACGAAGCGTATCAAGTCTGGGCCGATGCTAGAGCGCGTAAAGATCCCGACATCACAGCCAAAAAGAGGAACTTCAATAAAGCTGCTAAATCCTTCAAGCAAGCACTCAAAAGATCTCGCCTTAATCGGATCAATCAAGTTGAGGATAAGCTTATTTCATACCCTTCTGGGTCTAAAGCCTTTTGGGCCCTGGCAAAAGCCGTTGAAGCTAATTTTTGCAAAACCTCTATACCGCCATTACAAAAACCTGATGGTACACTTGCACATACTGCGAAGGAAAAAGCAGATCTTTTTGCAAATCTCTTCGCAAGCAATTCTCGTCTGGACTCTAACGATAAGGAACCTCCTTCTCTGCCTCACTGTGGTCCGATTGCATGTCCGAGTTCCGCATTACTCAAAAGAAGTTCTTAAAACTCTTCAAAGTCTAGATGTGAATAAGGCTAGTGGACCCGACGGTATTCCAGCTGTGGTACTAAAAAGATGTGCTCCTGAACTATCACCGATTTTGACACGTTTATATCGACTCTCATTTGTTACCGGTAGAGTCCCTAAGTCCTGAAAAATAGCCAATGTCCAACCAATTCCCAAGAAAGGAAGCCGAAGCGACCCAGGTAATTATCGGCCAATCTCGATCACCTCCATTATCTGTAAGGTAATGGAGCGCATTTTAAATAATCGGCTTCTGAGGTATCTGGAAGGTAACGATCTGCTTAGTGATCACCAATATGGATTTCGTCGTAATCGGTCTACTGGGGACCTTCTTTTTATTAGGCTTCTCCTTTTTATTATCGGGCGACTCGACGTCGGGCTGGTCTCCACCCTTATGTGATTGACATACCACCTATACGCACTAAGCGATTCGCTTCTTCATTTCTCATGCGCACCAGTAGGGAATGGAACAATCTTCCGGCTTTCGTTTTTCCTAGTAGTTATTATCTAGATTTATTCAAAAGGAATGTGAATAGGCATTTATTGGGTAAGCGTGCTCCATCCTAGACCTCGCTTGTCGAAATTATGTTCTTAATTACACTAAAACCGATATTAACCATGTCGCTGTAAAGTTTCAAGATAACTGTATCTAATAGGTGTCTTGGCAAATATTCCAGGTTCGCAGTAGTCAGGCCGCCAGGCCACCACGCCGAGCCCAACCAGGCGATGGGCTTCTGCTTCTTCAACAACGTCGCCGTCGCCGCCAAGCAGCTGCACCAGCGGCTCGGCCTGCAGAGGATACTCATTGTCGACTGGGTGAGCTAGCGGCTATCGTGACTCTCGCAAATTGGGATCAAAATCATTTTTTTTGGGAAGAAAAACTTTGAGTAATTTAGTATCTATTTGAGACCGTTGCCTAGCTATGCATAATTTAAAAAGCTACAATCACTGCCAAAATGTAATTAGATATTGTTCTCACGGCATAATTTGAACGTATGAGCAAATAACTGACAGTGCCGATGGTCGCAGGATGTGCACCACGGAAACGGCACGCAGCAGATCTTCTACGAGGACCCGACGGTGCTGTACATCTCGCTGCACCGGCACGACGACGGCAACTTCTTCCCGGGCACGGGCGCGGCCAGCGAGTGCGGCGCGGGCGCGGGGCTCGGCTACACCGTCAACATCGCGTGGCCCGGCCACCCGCCGCTCGCCGACGCCGAGTACCTCGCCGCCTTCCGCACGCTCGTCATGCCCATCGCCAAGGTCAGCCCGCGCTTTGCTCTATATCATTACTCATTTTTTTTTTAATTGGTAGTAAATTAGACCTGTACATGTACTACTGGCGAAAATACACAGTTTTTGAATAAGTTTGGCTTCTAAACACGTGTGACAAATTTTATGAATGTATGTATATATGTATATTGTTTGAATACTAACAAAATAAGTCCAGGGCTCAGTCCTTCGAGCCCGGTCAGAGGCAGCGAGCCGCAAGTAGTAACGGAGAGATGCGCGTTGCAGGAGTACGACCCCGAGATCGTGCTGGTGTCGTGCGGGTTCGACGCGGCGGGCGGGCACCCCGCGCCCATGGGCGGTTACAGCGTGTCGCCCGCCTGCTTCGCGCACATGACGCGCGACCTCATGCAGCTCGCCAACGGGAAGGTACGCCGCCGCCCTCCGCCCTCCGCCCTCCGCCATATCTTTGAAGCTAAACAGAATACATAACATGGTGTGTGTGTGTGTGCGCGCGCAGGTGGTGCTGTCGCTGGAGGGCGGGTACGACCTGGCCGCCATGTGCGACTGCGCGGCGGAGTGCGTGCGCGCGCTGCTGGGCGAGCGCGTGGCGGCGCCGGCGCTGAGCGAGCTGGCGCGCGCGCCCGCCGCCCGCGCGCAGCTGGCCCTGCGCGCCGCGCTGGCCGCGCAGGCGCCGCACTGGCCCGCCGTCAAGCGCTACCTGCCGCTCGTGGCCGTGTCGGCGCTGGACGCCGCGCCGGCCGTGGCGGGCGCGCGCCTGGGCCGCCTGCAGACCGAGCGCGACGCGGCCGACACCGCCGCCGCCATGGCGACGCTCTCCATGCACCCGCCGCACGCGCACCCGCCGCACCCGCCGCACCCGCCGCACCCGCCGCACCCGCCGCACGCGCACCCGCTGCCGCTCGCCCTCAGGTGAGCTTCCTTTTCTATGTGTGATAGGGACGCGCTTCGTGGTCTCCTAGTTCTGATATCCTAAAATTGCAATAAATTTCCTAAATACGTTTGTGCGAAAAAAAATTATAAATGCCTTTACTCCTAGTCAGGAATTATTTAGATAATTAAAAAAAGTCGAATCCTACTTACTGGGGTATGGGACAGGTGATATAGATGTATAAATTTGTAAATGTATGTTACTGTGAAATGACTGTTTGTTTCTGAAATAAATGAAATGTTTCACTGGTCCATTTTCTTCACGCACAAGTAGGTGATCTATGTCCTGCCAGATCAAGACATTTTTCCCACCAGTAATCGAACTCAAGACTCCTCGGTTTTATGCTCACGCCTTAACCACTGTGCCAAGAGCTCATATATTGACTTTATGCTACTATGTTAATGATTTGTAAATAATATTTTAATATAACGCTTTTTCTTTCCAGTCGTTCAGAGAGCTCACGTTCTGTGTCTGAGGAGCCGATGGAGCAGGATGAAGGCAAATGAGCAGTCGAAGTTTATTCCTATTTTCCCTCCCAGAAGTCCGCTCCCCGTCCCATAGACCCCACTCCCGCCCACCTCCCAACCGGCCTCCTCCCCCTCCCCTCCCCCGCACACAACATTCCGCGCCCCGCGCCCCGTGCGACCCCGCTCCAGACGAAATCTTAATTTGAAAGCTTTAATATTTTAAGATTTATGTACAAACTGTAAACTATATGGATGCGCTCGTTGTGTGACCGGCCGGGGACCGTCCCCGGACGTGGCGTCGACGTCTCCAGAACGGCTCCTCTTTTCACGTTATTTTGTGGCATATGTTTTGTCGACCCGGACTCGCCCGTGTTGTCACACTGGATCGTGCGGAGCTAGGTCGCTTTTCGCTGACCTTTTGCGTTTGCAGCCCAGCGGGGGGTGGGACCCCAGGGGTGCCGGTCGGCCTTCCTAGCTCCCCGCGGCCGAGTGCGTGCGGCGAGCCGGCCGCCGCGCCGCCGCGCTCGGGGCCGCCGGCTCGCGCACTGGTATCGTCGTATGTTTGTCATTTGTAAAAAAAGAATATTTTTTAATGTCGTTTCGAACGATTCTTGCCTTTCGCATGGAATACAATTCCGTTCGGACGTGCGAGTGGCTGGGAGAAGCAGCAGCCCAGCGGCGAGCCGGCGCCCGCGCGCGT
>NW_024045134.1:2741889-2751413 GCF_012273895.1 Zerene cesonia | reverse complement strand
CGGGTCGCGTCGGGTCGCGTCGGGTCGCGGGTCGACTCCTCTCGTACAAAGCGCCGCGAGGCGAGCTCGTTTTGTGGCTAAATGTTGCGATAATGTTACGATAAGCCCCATTTTTATATGTAGACGTAGCGCGGCCGGACGGCGGGAGCCGCGCCCTCGTTGTAAATAAATATTTAAATAGATTATATTGGTGAAGTGCGGGTGTCGCGCCGTCCGTCGCTCCGCTTAGTGAAATCTGTGTATAGATATTATATTGTAACCCAGTAAAGGTATATAATTGTTATTTTTATATGAGAACGTCCGATGCACCGTCGGGCGTCGCTCGAGCGCGTCCCGGCGAGCCCGGCCGCTCCCGTGGAACTATTTTTTATGTATTTTGAACATAAATTTGTATATTTGATGTTTTCGTGACGCGTCGCGTCGCTCTTGTAAATAAAATACTTATGACTGTTTTTCAGATATTTAAATGATCGGTTGAGTCGGTTGGTACGTTGACTTAGATGTTTATATTTGTTGGAAGTGAGATGTTCTCGCCGTCGTGCTCGCAGCTCGCAGCTCGCAGCTGCAGCTCGCAGCCGCAGCCCGCAGCCGCAGCTCGCGGCGGAGCGGCCGGCCGCCGCGGCTATGTGTATATAAGAGACCGGCGCGGCGGTCCGTCTGTATGTAACGTATATTTTTGTATCGGCCGTTCCGCCGCGACGCGGATGCGATTCGCGCGATTCACAGATTTAAACAATGTTGTGTCTTTGAGAATTTTATTGTTAAAATGGAAAACAAATGAAATAATTATTTAATGAATGTATATATTAAATATATATATTTGGAAATACGATGGCATTTTTATTTAATTGAAGATATGACAATTCCAAATGAAAAATAACTACCTACAATCAATATAAGAAAATAAACACACTCACCAGCTACCCTTTATACATCAAAGTCTCTCTCTAGCCTCATAACTGTCCCCAGACGCAAGTTATTCATAAAATCATGCATGCGTTACTAGGTAAAAGAACGACGAACAAACAAACATACTTCCCATTCATAAAAGGGATAATCATAGAAGATAATATTTTATAGCAAACCAATAATAACCATTATAATTATCTTTTATTATTTTAGTGTAATAATAACAGATATATACACAGATGGCTGTTCTACGGTGGCATATAAATAAAGGTTGTATTCGTGAATATGTCATTAAATGTCATTGGATAGATGTTTAAAAATAAAATGGAGATTAAATAAATAGAATTTTGCTAAAATAAATGTATAATGTATCGAAAGTCGCAAAATACTTGTAACAAATAAAACAATATACATAAAATGGAATTTATTTTTACAAAAATAACACAAATGACTAAACAAATGAACACAGTTACAGTTCCTTATCATAATAATTATGGAAATTATATAAAAATATCTATTTTCTCATCCCTTTATACGAATTATAAACCAATATATTACAAACGTTGCTCTTACCATCTACAGCATTATTATTATTATATTCAGAATACAATTTGATCTGAACCCCTTAAAAGTATTCGACACATAAAATCATTTATTTTATCTACATGATTTACATATTGCTCATATTAAAAGTGTAAGCACCAATATTAAGGAGGAAGGAACATATAAGAAAAGGCAAGGTGGCATTCAAAACTAAATATGTAGTTACAATTGCCTATACAATTATTAATTAAACCTGCATTACAAAAATGTGATATCAGTCTGTCACTTTGAACTTTACTTATAATAAACATAAAGTTACGGCTAAGCTAGAGATCGCATGAGGTGCTGGTTAAAAACATACTATTTGAAATTATTATCTTATGATATTTTTAAATTGTGCTCGGAGTCGTTGTTGGATACAGAGAGTGCTCATTCTTTTAACTTCAAACTTAAAATTGTAAGATCACACTATATGTTGACACTTGCAGTACAGTTACGGTAATACACAGCGCACTGAACCCACATGTGTATGTGTGTATGTGTGTATGTGTGTGTGTGTGTGTTTTGCATAGCGGGTCTCTGTGTGTGTGTGTGTGTGTTTTGCATAGCGGGTCTCTGTGTGTGTGTGTGTGTTTTGCATAGCGGGTCTCTGTGTGTGTGTGTGTGTGTGTGTCCATACGTCCGCTAGATGTCCATGTTGTCGCGGTCGGGCGGGTCAAGCGAGCTGCAGCGGCACGAGCACGAGCTCACCGGACACTCCGTGTGGTTGCTGCGGAATATCAGAATATCTGCTCATTGTTTTGAAAATAAAGGTCTTAATTATTAAAATCAAGTCTTCTAAAGAAAATCTTTTATTATTGAGAATATCAAAAAACTCGAACAATCAATAGAATGTCTCTGAGCAGACGAGAACGTTAAGACAATACGACTAGCATATGATGAGACAGGCCGCCAGTCGAGTGAGGCACAGCACCGCGATCGTCTCTCCCTGAGTGTGAAGTCACACTTACCTGAACCAGTCGAGCAGGTGCGCGGCGTGTCCGCCGTGCCGGCAGGCCACGCACCAGCTGAACCAGCCGGCGAAGTGCGCGCCGCCCACCGCCCCCGCGCCCCCCACCGCGCTCGTGCCCAGGTGCAGCGAGCACACGCCGCACCGCGGCAGCGGCTTGCGGCAGTTCGGACACGACGAGATTTGCTGCAAAGGTACATTGCGTTTACGATGATATGAATAATGATTTAATAAACAGTTGTTATCTTACGGGCGTGCGTTTCATTTCTTCCTACACTCAGCTAATACAGTGCACCTAACAACACATAAATAAAGATTAGGGCCTTAAATGTTTCCTTGGGGTACACTGCTAGATACAGCTGCAATTTAGCTAGTATTTATCTAACTGTTGCATCAATTTCTGATGCATTTTTATATTATGTGAACCTATTATTCTATTTAATAGCTAATTTTCTACTAGAAGTGATACCATGCTATTATTCCAAATGTTTTTTTTTTCCTCGGATGGGAAATGATAATTCTCGGATGGAAATTAAATGGACCCCGTCAAATAAAGCATTTGATCATTGCATCGTAGGTTCAAATGTATGGCATGTTTAAATTTGTTAACTTTTTACTTTTAGTAACATAGCTCGTTGTAATGCGGTCATTCTCATAAGTGTTTACGCAATTTTCAGCGAAAATTGTATTGGGAAGAAAGTTGGAAAAAAATTAAAAACCAAGTGTAGTAAAATCAGCACATTATAAGGCAAAATGAAAACATATTTCTTTATGTATGTTTTGTTAGATTCCTGAATGAAATATACAAATAAGTCCTGGAGGGGGTGGGCATAATGCTTTCATACAAAAACTGCGGGATCACTTTAAAAGGGTTCACGATTTGAAAACTGCATCTACACTGAGTGACTATGATGGCTACTATTGCTGCTTGGCTACTGCGGAGTCACAGGAAACTGCGTTTTTCTCGCATGCATTTCTCGGAGACGGACATAGGATATCCCGGAATATCCTATGTCCGTCTCCTGGTTCTAAGCTACCTCTGCACAAATTTTCAACCTAATCGATTAATGCGTTCTTGAGTTATAAATAGTGTATATATATATATATATATATATATATATATATATATATATATATATATATATATATATATATATATACATATACACTATTATATATATATATATATATTTAATATTGAGTCACGGGCGAAGAGCTAGTATAATATATTTATCTAGTCGTACCTTCATCTTAGCGGCGGGCGGCGGCAGGCGCGCGAAGGCGGGGCGCGGGCGCGCCGACGCGGCCGCCGCCACCGACTTGCCGCAGTACGTGCACGCCACGCCCACGCGCCGCGCGTCGGGCCCGCCGCCGCCCCCCGCGCCCCCGCCGGCGCCCCCGCCCCCGCCCCCGCCCCCGCCGGCGCCCTCCCCCAGCCCCGCGCACACCCACGTGTCGAGCGCGCACCGCGCCCACCACAACTGCCAGCTGTCCAGCAGCGAGCGGTAGCTGAAATTAATTTCAGTTCCAGTTTTTATAGCACTGTATAAATATACATATATATTTTTTTATGTCGAACGATCATCACCGCCCATGAACATTTGCATAGGCCCTGACAGCTGCAACTGCCCGCTTTTAAGGGATAAGGGATAAGGAAAGGATTGATGACTGGAAAGAAGAAATGCCCTCGAAAGGGCGAGGAGAAAGAAATAAGCCGGCTCCCCCGCTCACCGTACGAAACACAATAGCAAGCTATTATTTCACGCCGGTTTTTTGTGGTCGTGTGGTACTTCCCTTCGGTGCGAGCTGTCTCAATTCGTGCCGAAGCATACTCGACTCGCACAATAAAAACGAAAATGATGGAAGCACAATTGCTAACATCAATATACACTACAACATTCCATATGAATCCGCAAGCTGCAAGCTGCAAGCTGCAAGCTAGTGCTAGGAGCGTAGGAGCGTAGGAGCGGCGCGGGCGCACCTGTCGAGCCAGTGGGCGACGCGCGGGTCGCGCAGCAGCTCGGGCGGGCAGCAGCGCGCCGCCAGCAGCGCGCCCGACTGCACGTCGCCCGACCGCTCCAGCCAGCGCTGCAGCAGCGACACGCCCTCCGGGCTGATGCCTGCCCGACGGCATACAAACATTCTAATCAAACGAGAACATCCTCCTGTTTCTTGAAGTCGGTTAAAAAGGGAACGGAACGTAATATAACCTCATTTTGATGCAACACAACTGCGCAATTGATACATCAATATCAATACCATGAATAACCGTGGAGGATCTGAACGATACACTGTTTACTGGATACTAACCCTTTGTACAAGATAGTTTATACATATATTGTTGGGAACTTTACTAGTATGCTCTAGCTTCGCATGGAAGAGAGCGACGCCATCTGGCGACAGTGATCGAAGTTTTAACATCACAGTTGATAACAAATAACAACCAGCCACAAAAATTAATATCAAAATAAGGGTGGTCAAGTCATTTATCAAGCTTTGGACAAAGGGTGTCAAGACGGTTTGCTATATAAAATAAGAGTTAATCTATATAATATAATCTTGTTTAAAGTTAACTTAACGAACTTCTCTACTAAATCAAAGAATGAAAATTATCAATTCATTAAATCAATTAGACTTGTTTATAAATTTAAGTTATATTTGAACATAGATAGATAGATTTTCTTATATAGGAGTTGAGCACGCTAAGGCTAGATTAGGAACAGGGAATAAGACGTGTTATTGTAGTACTCCAAAATCTAGAAGTGTATCGCTCAAAAAAGCGTTGATTTTAACCCTTTGACCCTTCCAGAATGATAGTTTTGAAATAGATGTAGGATAACATTACGAATTCTCATTTTTTTCGTATCAAAAGCTTTTTTTTTTTTGAGAAATATAGCTTATGCAGTTTTCATTGACTCATTTCGGATTTAGATAACGCAAATACTATCACCTCGGAAATTCAAATAGCACATAAATAAAAAAGTATTCATATTGAATAGAGAACGGGTAAAAAGGAGGGTCAGACCCGTGAGCAGCACGCCGGCGAGGTCGCCCTGCTGCAGCAGCTGGTCGGCCGTGGCCTGCACGTAGTCGTGCAGGCGCGCGTCCGACAGGTAGACGCAGGCGAAGGCCACGCGGTCCTCCAGCCGCATGCCCGTCTCGGCCAGCACGGGCGCGAAGTCGGGCTGCGCGGCGGAGGCGGGCGCAGCCGACGCCGCCAGGAAGTGCAGCAGCGCGCGCAGGTAGGGGTCGGGCAGCGCGGGCGCGGCGGCCGCCAGCGCGTCGCGCCACAGCCGCTCGTCGGGCGGCTGCGGCGCGGCCAGCAGCGCCAGCGCCGCCACGCGCAGGCGCGGCGAGCGCGCGCGCGCCAGCACGTCGAGCGCGGCGCGCGCGCGCAGCTGGAAGGCGGCCAGCGCGGCGGCGCGGCACGGCGTGCCCTCCGCCTCGGCGCGCTCCACGCCCGCCATGGCGTTCTCCCAGCCCCAGCCCCAGCCGCACAGCTGCAGCGCGCGCGTGCGCTCCGCGCTCCTGCAGTGACAGGCTCTGAGTCAGCCGCCCGACCTGTACCTAACCTAACTACCTTAACCTCTAACCAAATAAATAAATGTTTGCCGACGATCTCAAACTGTATATGATAATCAATAACTATGAGGATAATAAGCAAAATTAACCTACACGTACCGAGACCATTCAGCCTCCCCACTAACATTAAAGCATATAGTCTTCCCTTTTCTCGTACAAATTATGCTCAACTCTCGTCATTACACCTCATGTGTTCTACTTACAATGAAATGTATAATAACATAGATATATCTGGCACATCCTTAAATTCTTTTCAGATGTATCTTCTTAGAAGTATGTACTTAACTTGAAATTTTCGATATTGTATTAGTGTATAGCATTATACATATATCACATGCTGTGTTCACCTCGAGAAGGGCTAGTTGGCCTATGATATCAATCACTTACTAAATGATTGATATCATAGGCCATCACTATTAATTTTTATTTTATAGTGCTATGTCGTCTGGTGGACCTAATAAAAAAAATCACTCGAGTTTAAAAATTAAGGATTTATAATCCTCCGTCACCAAGCAAGTCAAGTACCCACCTGTAAACAATTAGTTTTCTATTAGGCATGTCGGGCAGCAGCGAGGGCACAGCCTCCGAGCGATACGCGCCGTCCCCCGCGGGCGCCGCGCCCCCGCCGCCCGCCGCCCCCGCGCCCCCCGGCGCCCCCGCACCGCCCCCCGCCCCCGTGCCGCCGCCCCGCAGCACGGTGCGCACGCCCGGGTGCTTCCATGGGCTGTTGCGGATGCAGCCTGCGTTTAAAAGACACATGGAACGAAACGTGTATTCTTAATTTTTTATATATGAAATTTTTAATGATATTTTTAAATCTTCAGAAATAACAATTTACTCATGCAACTTATAGAAAAAGTAGTATCAGTACCAAGTAAAAAATCTTAGACAAAAGAAGTACAAACTTTTATAGTAGAGAAAAAGCAAAGAGAGGGCATAACATGAGCAAGTATAAATGAGGAAGGCAAGGTAGGCAGTACCGTCCTCGACGAGCGACTTGCTGAGCGCGAGGAAGTGCCACAGGCCGCTCAGCGCCTCGTCCTCCGCCAGCTCCGCGTTCTGCCACAGGTCCGCCTGCACACACGCACACACGCACGCACACACTTCAACTCGTCAAATTCACTTTGGACTATCCTATACAAGCCTCAACGCTCTTCTTTTTTTAAAAATACGGCTACTAGAGAACCGGGGAACAAATCGACTATAAAATTACCATATATTATAGGTTGAACGAGATTTGTATGTACTTTAGGAGAGGTAAGATATTAAAAGCAGGAGCTGACCTTGAGACCGTAGTCGGTGGTGGCGCGGCGGCGCATGACCTCGGCCAGGTCGGTGCCCTGCGAGCGCGCCAGCGGGCGCAGCGCGCGCAGGGCGCCGCCCCCCGCCCACGCCAGCGCGCCGCTCGCGCCCCACGACACCGTCACGCGCTCGCTGATGCGGTACTCCACCATGCTGCCTGCGGACCCACTGCGCCATTAGCGGACCTAAGGTACAACTTTGCGGGACACCTCGCGTAACTGCCGTCTCAGAAGGCATTCTGTTTAAACTTGACAGTACTATTTACCACATGCGGTAATCAAACATGCCAATATTTTATTTAGAAGACATAAAACGCGTGACTAGATCGAAAGGCTAGGCGAAGTCGAGCACCTGTGGAGGTGAGCGCGAGCAGGCGCGCGCGGTGCTCGGGGTGGCAGGCGAAGGCGAGCAGCGGGTGCGCGGCCGGCGCCACGTCGCGCTCCACCACGCTGCACCCCCCGCCCGCGCCCGCGCCCGCGCCCCCGCCCTCGACCACCCCCGCAGCCCCCGCCGCCCCCGCGCCGCCCGCCTCACTTTCCTCTAGAGCACTCGATGCTGACGACTGAAAATGGTTATAAGTTAAAGTTTTTAAAGGAATTCTAAAAGGAAACATTTCTAAGAATAAATAAATTGTATCAGCTATTGTACAACTTTTTTTTTTTTTTATTCGGTTCACAAAATGAAAATTGACACAAATAGAACTGAAAAACGTATAGAAAAACTATTACATTGCGGTGTGAATTCCTAAATTAGTGAGCACATCATGCATATTGTAGCTACTTATACAAATAATTTGTAAGAGTTGACAAAAAGGCCCAACTCACGGCGCTATCAAAGGACTGCTGAGATTTGTAATCATTAGCCTGCTGAATGTCGTGCAGCCGGAGCGTGTTCGAGTCGCGCTGCAGAGACAGCAGCAAGTTGCGTCTGAAATGCAAAAATATAACACGTGATCATTACATTAAAAAAAAAAAAAGGGTGAAAAGGGTGGGGAGAGCGCACCTGGTGGGGCACCACTGCAGCTTGCGCAGCGGGCGCGGCTGCGGCAGCGTTAGCAGTGGCAGCGCGAGCGCGCGCGCGTCCCACACGCACACGGCGCTGTCGCCGCGCGACGCGAGCCGGAAGCCGCGCGGCTCCGCGCACACGCCCAGGCACTGCCGGCTCGGCGCCCAGCCCGCCGCCTTGCCGCCGCCCTCTGCCCAGGGATGTGACGTTATTAATAAAAAATCGATTTTAATTAATCGTTTTTTTTTTAAGTATGAAAAATCGACTAATAAATAATCGACTTCTCTTAAGAAAATAATCGATTTCATTATGAAAATAGAATAAATTCAAAATAAACGCCATATGCATTATATCAATAGATTTATTGATTAAAAATAAACAACAGAAACAGTAAGTTCTTATATAATCAACACGAATAAAACCTTTAAAACAATCAAATTTTTTATTTCAAATAAATCAACAAAATCAAATTATTCAATTTAAAAAAAACTAGATATTCGTAATGTAATAGCATGATACATAGCTACAGCACAGTATGTAATTAATATTTATCTATATATTTATAGTGTTTGGGGCCAAATTGGTAACAAAACACGTGGCTTGATGCAATCACTTTTATTGTCCGTAGCAAACTGACAAGCGTTGAAACATGATTTTAGTCCTACCCACATGTATACACTACAATCCCTCCACCTATAGTTAACAAAACAGAGAACAGAAAAAACTTAACAAAGACATAATACTAAAATTTACGTTTTTTACGTAAACGTAAAGGATATCGACGAGGGGTCAACGGATCGTCACTTCGAGGGTCTACAGGAGCGGGAGGAGAGCTCACGCCACTAGTGACGTCAGAGCTACCTTCATTTTCTGAGCACAATAGAATCAATTCTCTTGTCTCCTCCTCTATCGCTTCTTGTTGTGGATCTGGCGTTGTGTTATCCTCCTCCAATTGAGGAGGGACTTGATCAGCATCATACTCCACCGGCACTGTAGATTCCGTTACCTCATTAGAAGAGTACTCCCCGCCGCAACTCACATCATCAGAAACATGTTCATGGTACTTTCTAGAATCCTTATAAATCACAATTTGATTGACATGTTTGCGAAAGTAAACATTTTCATCCGGCACAAAAATCAAATACATTCTTTTACCAATATTATTCTTAATTAT
>NW_024045134.1:2730264-2740889 GCF_012273895.1 Zerene cesonia | reverse complement strand
ATCACTTTTATTGTCCGTAGCAAACTGACAAGCGTTGAAACATGATTTTAGTCCTACCCACATGTATACACTACAATATTATACTGTGGATATTGACACAGGTGTTTATTACTAAAAATAGGCCAAGTCAATACGAACATTACATATTTTCTCATTCACCTGATAATAATATATGTGTCATGAATAGTAGTAAACAATTTTCCTAAAAATAAGAGGTTTTTTTACCTTACACGCATTGTAAGACATTCAGGTAATACACGAATTACAAGTTAAAAAATATGCTTAATCAAATAAGTTTTTTTTTGTTAAATAAAAGCTTTAATGGAAACCGGTCGTTGGGAAATAAAGTAGCAGTAGGCACCCGATTTTTGTTACTTTACGACAACAAAAAATCGATCATTAATTTAAAAAAAAATCACACATTTAAATCGATTATTACTTCAAGAAAAGCGATTGTTTTTTCACATCCCTACCTCTGCGTTTATTGCCATCTTCAGACGCTTCACGAGATGCCACAACGATGTATGAATAGCGTCGACATTGTATTATGAAGAACGTGTTGACTCGTTCGATAATGATTCGAAGTGTGTTAAAATAGATACTTTTAAGTCTTTATTAAAGATTCTAAGCTTCATAAGTTTTGATTTTTATGAAAATATCGCCTTACTTGATTTTATTAACAATTTTCTTCAGGTGTTGTGTTCTTGGGTCTATTTTGTTTTATTTATATACCTATTTGGGGTAGTTATACAATTCTAAGCTTGATTAAATATAGAGACATTTAACACAAAAATTATTCTTATGATTTTAAATTGAGAATATATTAGAAATAATAATTTTAGAAAGAAAGAAGGAAAGAAATAATGTTTATTTAACACCACCACATTTACACACAGTTAAATTAAAATTAAAATTAAAAAGTGAACTTATGACTAGACGGTGGTGATAAAAAGGGTATCTACTCAGCGTGTGCTAAGCGTAATGCGCAGCGCTGATTTTCAGTAGCCCCATGTTGGAGTGCCAGTCAAAAGAAATAAACATACATGTATACATTATATAAACAATACAAACATACTTATAGATATTTTAAAAGCAAATTGGTATTTAAACTAACTATTACATAACATCAAAAATGTGAATTGAATTTGTCTGCAATTCATATCAAGTACTATCGCACTATTGAAATAAATAATAATAAAATATAATAGTTAAAAAAAACTAAAAACCACGCTTTAACAAAATGAAAAATGGAATAATTTTATCAAATTAGTGTATTGTCATCGGTCCTCAATAAATATACAAAGTTTGAACGAAATCCGGCCGTTTAAAGTGGGTCAAAATCGCGCCCAAAGAAGTCGGTTACAAACAAACAAACATACAAACATACAAACATACAAACATACAGGTGAAGCTAATAAAAAGCGTGTAAAAAGGAATCTTACTAACTCAAAAATGAACCAATTAGCATACCCCGCAAATCAAATATCTTGATATGCTTCATGTTCATGGAGGCGAGCAGCGTGCGCGGCGCGAAGCCGCACCACGCCAGCGCGTGCGCCGCCTCGCCCGCGCCCAGCTCCGCCGCCGCGCGCCCGCCCTCCGGCGCGCCCGGCGACGAGCTCTCTGCGAATGGACACTTCTAGCTCAGCCATTTGAGCTCAATCATGTCTATCTATCTTGGTACAGAACTAACACTACTTTAATATTACACATATATATAAATATCATTCCAAACCTTACCATAAGGTGAAACAGCAGTTCAGTTGCCCGTTACATAATAAAAATCGTATGTCAGCACAATATTACCTCCAGTGAACTCCTCTGTGCCACAAGTGTTCATATCCCACAGCATGATGCAGTTGTCAGCACGGTGCTTGTCCATCCCCACCGCCAGTAAGTTGCTCTCAGTATGGTTCCATGCGAGTGCATTGCAAGCTCGTGGGTATCTTGCAGCTGAAAAATTAGACAATCATAAATGTTACATCATTTTTTTTTTTACTAATGATACTAGAAAACTGTTCATCTTGCCACCACAAGACATATGGAAATTCAGTTGATAATGGTTTTCCCAATAAGTTAAAAAAAGCTAGTGCAGTGAGACCGTACAGTTGGTTATCTGAGTGAAGCCCATGAGCTATTTAATATTATAATTTGTATGTATGTAATTTAAAAAAAATATACACCAACTAAATTTTAAAAATCTTCTATCAGAAATCATGATATAATTTATATCATAATTTGAGGTCTGCCTCAGCTGGTATACATGGTACATGTAAAGCCTACAGCACAGACAGAGAGATAATGTTTAAATCAGTCCAATAGTTGCCGAGATTAGCATATTCAAACAAACAAAAACTTACAAAACTCCCTGCCAACAAGCCCTAATGGATCATAAGCTTGTTTGAGGCTGGTCAGCAGAATTCTTCCACTGGCATGACCAAGAGCCAGGATTGGGTCTGGCTGATCAGCAATAGCACTGATGTCCACACACCGCACACCATTGGCATTGTGTGATGCAATAACAACAGCACCCCGTGTTGATGAAATTGGTGTAACTGAAATAATCATATTATTTAAGTAGGAACACTATTTTTCTATGATTTTTGATGATAAATTATATGGTTTAAAATTTAAAGTGTTTTTATTTTTATCTTAAGTTTCATGAATTCAAATAAGTATATAATTTGCCTTCCAACGTCACTTATAACACATAAAACATTACATTTACATGTAAACAAACCACATTGTGATACCCATTTTGAAAAAAATCATTAACACGTAACTAATAGCTGTGTATTATTATTTTTTTTTTTTAATTGATACATACATGTTTTCTTTTCTATATCTTTAATTCGTGCCTCCTCATAAAGGGTTATATCTTGACCCCATACAATGAATTTGTCGTGGTGTACTGGTGACCATATAATGTCTATTTTGCCGGTCGACATGTTATCCATTAATATTTTTATTTGTGTATCTACAGAACTGTGTATTGTATTCAAATTACGTATTGTTCATTTTTTATAAAATATTTTAAGTTTTATTTTTATTGACGGACTGAAAATATTTACACTTCACAGTCTGACTTTGAACATATTTGACATTAGATGTCAGCTTTCAACAAAGATTCGTCTAGTATTATTAGGGAATGTCAGATTATAATGATTACAAACTGATAATTGACCATAGCGTTAATAGATTTGTCAACGGAAATATACGTTATTTTTCATATTATAAAATTGCTGGGAAATGTACATAAATAATTTATACTATAATAACTTAACAATTAGGTTGGTCCTTAAAAATTGCCTTTATGACTTATGATGATAATTGTGATTCACAGCTTTTTGAACTTATAGTAAACATTAATTTTACACATATTTTCTTCATTTGATATCGGAATTTTATGAAATTCCTTGGATATGCATACATGTCCCAAGAAGTGCGTGTGCCTATAACTTAAAAATATATTTTTGATTTCCAAAATGTTTACGAAATCATGTCTGAGTCCTAGCTTATCATAACAACACAATATTGTAATTATTAAACTCCAATAAAATAAAAAGGAACTATTGAAGTCAATAAAAAAACTTGGATCGTAATGTTAATTATTATGGGTATGTGATATAATCTGTGCACTGAAAAAGTCACAGGACTTTTGTTAAGTTTGACAGATTGCACGATTTCGAATGTCTGATTGTCTGCATTCCGTGAATAGTAAAGTGAATGACCAGTGACGAAACAAGTGGAATTTAGTGGTGTTTCCAAAATTTTGTAGTAAATCGCAGCTTCTACGATATCAGATCTTTGCACTGGTGAGTAATAAATTACGTATCTAAGTGGTATGTCAGCTAAAGCCATTTTGGGTGTACAGTGACGTGATTGTTTACTACAGCGGCAACGCCTCTCCTTCTCCCACAGTTTCTCGCGCATTGTCTTACGGTTCTCACGCGTCTGACGCTGTTCCTGACCTGGTTCGGTCATACGTTAATGTGCAGGCCGGTACGGTAAACAGTTAGATCGATGTACTCTTAGCTGCCGCAACACGACAACTGCACGGTTCCATTGTCTTGGCGTGTGACTAATCCTTTCAAGCTTTGATACGTGACCGTAAAGATTTAAGTGTTTCCAATCTAAATAGTTCTGTTCTGTGAATCAAGACATCTATTATGGGACTACTAGGGCCCTCTCTGAGCTCCTGCAGACAGGAGACTGTGTAGAGTGCCAGTGATGTTCACGGCGATAGCATACCAACTCTCCACAACATTTTTAGAAGAGCAAAAGGTACTTGTTAATACCTGATTAATTGTTAGGGCTTTTTCCTTCATGACACAATACTGGAAGCTTTTATAAATAACTGTCTTTGTAGAAAATTAAAATTAAAAATAAAATGAATTAGCAAAGTAAAATATATATGAAACATAATTATATTAGTGTACAGGCAATTATTCTGATTTATTAACAGATTGTTCTCCATGCAATCTAGTTAATTAATAGTGATTTTCTTTGGACAATCAATAGATTTTAAGCCTGGAGTGTAGTTTCTTTCTTCTTTTATGATATCCCAACTCTAAGCACAAATTGGCACAAATTGTACTAAATTAGAACACATTAAGTTAACAATTAGAAAGTGCACTCAATAGAAAGGTGCAATTGTGCATCGACACTTTGTATGCAGTCCGTTCACACGAGGGAGCATTGTCCCAGGTTTCTATTTCACAACGAGTCAACTGTAAAGAGTTCTATAATCGTTCATCTTGTTTTTACTGCAATTCTTCAGTGCCGTCATGCAATCTTAGTCAATGGTTTGTTTATGATTTATGAGTTATGTGCACCTGTAAGAGTTAGAATGGTTAATGGGAATGGCTCTTTGTATTAAAAATTCTTCATTATCACGCTATGGCATTTTAGGTCAGGTCAGATTTTAAATGAAGGTTTATCAATCTGAGCATGTATAAGTATGAATAGGTTTGATATAATATTAGCTCCTCAATTTTTTATATTTCCTTATGAATTTTCTACATGGTGTATTGAGCAATAACTATATTAGTCCCTTCCTGTAAATGTGTTTCTTGCAGGTTATTAAATTAGTCCAATTAATTGAAAGTACTAGAATAATTCTCACTTTCCATAGTTAAACTGTTGGAATTAATTAAAGTGAAGAATAAGAGTATCCCTTGAAGATTTGATTCATCTAATAAGATGATACACAAATTCAATACCAAATCACTGTGATAGATTGATTTCTGAAGATAAAGATGTGAGATAATATATGATTGAGAAATAAGGTGATATGAAAATCGTCTTGTGATAAGTAGCATATGTATTTCAGATGCATTTCACACGTCAGCATCTTTAGGGACTACTAGATGATCTGGCTTATGTGCTCTAGACTTAAACGGATAATTTTTTTTAGTTGGCATTTTCTTATGTTCGATTTTACGTGAGTATCGTACATTCGTTGTCTCTAAGAAAATCTGATCAAAATCCGTAGCGACAGGGCTCCCTAGTCATTATTACTGCGTTTTTACTGGCATAGCAAGCAGCGGAGCTGGTTGGGCCACCTGATATTATGTGGGCACTTGTTAGAATTGATGGTGTTACAGGATCTCTGTCGATCTTTTAATTACACGTACGGTCTATTTATAAAGCCTGCAGTGTCGTAATCATTCGGAAATTCGCATGTTATTCTCATTTCTAAGAGAGAGATAGTACTCGATAGTAACCCGTGATAAACAGTGGTTACGATACACTGGAGTGATGCAACGATTTCATCTGAACGATGGCACGCGGCCTGCGATAAGCGGCCGATCGGAGCGCGATAACAATTCGAGTGCTATTCAAAATTATCGAAGGCACACCTTTCACTTTTGCATTCGCTTTCGAGTTCATCCGATTGCAATTTTAATAACGTTTTTATTATATTTATCAGCTCCCTATGTAGGTCGGTCGTAGTTTCTTCGATGCGCTATCGTTGATAACGTTGCGTTTATCCTGTCTGTTCAATAGACTTTAATGCTAGACCAAATTATATTAATTCCCCTTGCAAAATTTGTTTTCTCGAACGAAAAGTTAGTAGCCCGTTTCCGTCAAGGTTCTATCTTCATATGCAAACTCATTTAAAACCATTCAGCTGTCCAAGTAGAAGGGGAGCCCAAGATGCTAAATGTGTATTTACTCGAGCGTTTCAGAAACCTATTGGAATTCGCAGATTATGCGATAGCAAGAAAATAAGTCCTATAGTGTTTTCAATTTTAGCGATGGAAAAAGGTTTTTGATTTTTTTTTAATTATAAAAGAAAAAGGGGGCTGTGGAAATACTCAAGCACTAGATTTTGATATTTTGAATGCTCTGGCATAACACTGAAAAAAATATAACTTATTCTTACAATTTATGTGGTAATTTCGTGGCTACGAATAAAAGGTTAAATATAAAAAAATATGACTCGAGCGCGTCAGATGAAGATATTACGGGTTATTTACACCATAAAACTCCAAATTTCGCTAATCTGACAATTTGAGCGTAACCTTAGAGAATTATCGACATTTTTTAATTTCCTGCGGCTCCTGTGAGCGCACCCACCAATATCTACTGCTCATACTTTCTGGAGGTACTTAGTAATAGGTAAAGTACCTTCCCTTATAATAATCTGACGCGCTCGAATACATCCCAAAATCTCCTCTTGGGCTCCCCTACTAAAGTGCGAAAAGTGAAAACGTAACACACAGACAGACAAACCTGAGCTACTTTCGCCTCATTACAGGGGAACTATATCTGAATAAGGTTGTGTTGATTTTTTTCGCGCTTTAAGTATTAGCTTCACCCATATATTTGTTTGTAATCGACTCGCTTAGTGTCGGTTTTGACTCACTTTAAACGGACAGATAAAACAGATTGACACTTAGCAAGGATGAGGTGACAGTACAATAATTTCATGAGTTTATCTTATTAGTCTAATCAGGATCACCAGGGTTACATAATTTCCTCACGTATACTACGCTTAAATTAAACAATTTTGTTGTTTCTAACATAAAATCGTGTTATTTTATTGTTAGTTCTTTAAACTGTATATTTATATTTGCATGTGTAATTTTATGAATGTTTTTCTATGTTATTATGTAGCGTTAACCGTCACTTATTTAACCAAGGCTTTGAATCCCCAAACACCAACGGGTGCGGACAGCCGACCATATACCACTCCTATTATGACGCAAATAAGTATGCGGTACATACATTAAGTAAAGCACTGTGTTATTTTATGTCTACTAGCTGTGACCCGCGGTTGAAACCGCGTAAGTCCGTATCCCGTAGGAATATCGGTATAAAAAGTGCCTATGTGTTATTTCAGTTGCCCAGCCATCTACGAAGCAAAATAGTATTATTATTCACCAATAGATGTCAGGAAAAAAAACACGAATAAAACACGAATATGACATTTTCTAGAAAAAATTTCTTGCTAGATCGATTTATCGCCCCCGAAACCCCCTATATACCCCCTATAAATTTCATGAAAATCGTTGGAGCCGATTCCGAGATTCCAATTATATATATATATATATATATATATATATATATATATATATATATATATATATATATATATATATATATATATATATATATATATATATATATATATATATATATATATACAAAAATTGCTCGTTTATTTAAAGGTATAAGATATGACCAAAGTAGTAAATATTTAAGCAAGATACCGGTGGAGGTCAGGAAAAGGGAGCCGGGGGCCCGTTTCCTTTTCCTCACCCTTCTCAGTCCATAATTCTGCTTTCCAGTCGTCAATAATTTCCTTATCTCTTACTCCTTAAAAACCGGCAACACATTCATAACATAAAGGCACTAACTACCTCTGCGAAAGCCGAACCACCAGCTCAGTTGCAAACTATGACATACAAAAACACGCTTGCGTCATCCGCATCTTCTGAATATGTGAGATAAGGGTTTACGAAAAGCGAACCGGCGTAATTATAGCCTGCTTGTGAGGTTAATGATCTTATATGTATGCGTCGGAGTCGAGCTAAACCGAAAACATATAGCAATTTTATTGAATTTGACGGGGTGCAATTATTAATGCTGTTTCGATCTCTTATCCTGAGTTTTTGTAACTCCACAACATCCAGTAGTATGCTATATTTCGCATTTTACATTATAGCTTTTTCGTATATTATGTTTTCATTTTAGAAGCAAAATAAATGCGTTGCGAATAAAACGCAGGCGTAATTCAAACATAAACATTATGTAGTATTAGATAATTATTTTAAACAGAAAACAGAACCGCCATTGGGGCGACATGGCAGGCTAACAGCTTACAAATAAAAAAATAATTATAAATATCGCTTCACCCAGTAAAAAATTAAAAGTTGATTCACATTAATGACAGCTACGTATTTCCACGAATTTGTTGATTCCATGAATCAAAGTTTGTAGGAATGCATTTTTAATATACGCGGATCGATATTGTATGACGACAATGGATGTAGATAAATACGTCATTACGTGACGCAGCGGAGTACGTGTGTACCACTACTTAGGGAAAAATTATCGTCATTAATTTATAATAAAAGATAGCTTGTATTTTAGAAGCGATTGTGACGAAAATGAGAGTAATCTTGGGGATCTATTAACACGAATTTGTTATTAACCTTAACGTTTTTGTTGGCAACTCCCAATTTTATTTACCGAGAACGCAAATGACAGTAGTTTCAAAGATAAGAAAAGTAGGCTAACCAATAAATGTGTGCTGAATGTTATGTTATAATTAGTAGATGTATATAAGTATATATATACATAGTTCTATTTGTAACCACTATCACTATATTATTATCTTATATATAAAATTCTCGTGTCACAATTTTAGTAAGAAAACTCCTCCGAAACGGCTGGACCGATTCTTATGAAATTTTGTGTGCATATAGGGTTGTTCTGAGAATCGGCCAACATAAATCTTCATATTCAGAAATGATACGAGTAAGGCAGAAGAGCGTTTGCCAGGTCGGCTAGAAAATATAAAAAATTATAGTTTTTGATTTTATTTTTAACTAGCTGTTGCCTGCGGCTTCGCCTGCTTGGTGAAAATGAATTTTCATCTTACAACCATTCATTCTATATACTATCACCTTCGGTGTAGAATTTCTCAAAATCCTTTCTTATCGGATGCCAAATTTCACCCCGATCGGTCCAGTAGTTTGGGCTGTGTGTTAATAGACCAGTGAGTCGGTCACCTTTACGTATTATATATGTATATTTAGATCAAAGATAAACCCGTCCTTTTAATTTCGATAAAATATACGACTAAATTAATTATTTGTATACACGGAGATCTTTATCATGAGTCACATCTGAACTAGACGAGCCTATCTGATTATCTGCCCAAATTAGTGACTCACGCGCAGTTACACTAAAAATAGCGGAGGTCAGTGATAAGGATACTTGTCTATGACTAACGCTGACATTCATATTGTGACAAAAAAGGTCAAGTACGAGTTTCATGCGGTTTCGGTTTCGGTTCCGCAGTTGTTTGACGCTTAGGACTATGTTATGGTACATTTTCTTTGCGATTGAAGTCGGTATATAAATGTTATATATTATACATTATGCTTAATGCTCATTTTCCTTGTTTCGCGCTCTTAACGTCGAAAGTGTTAGAAGTATCTAAAATATGATAGTTATATATGATAGATAATATGATAGCTTCTAAAATATGATAGTTTCTGTGGATTTTCGTGATTTTTATAAATGTTGAGTTGCGTTATTGGACCGCGAGCCAGGCGCAAAGTTGGTATTTCTTTCGGGCTGAAAGCTTGTACGATGGTTAAGGAAAGAGTAACTCTATTAAGAGATATTTAATTCAAACTTTGTCAATTTTTCATGGATCGGTGACAGTACAATCATTTCATGAGTTTTTATTATTATCATGATTGGGATATCCAGGATTAAATAAATTTTTCAACGTTTGCAAGAGTGGACACAATTTACAACTATTTGTTAGTTTTTAAATTATGTTTATTTCATACTAGCAGTCCGCCCCGACTTCACCTGTGGTGCATTTTTCTCTCGGTAAAACCTAACTTGTGGCTTATTTACGTTATTTATATATAGATCATTAACTTTATATAATCATACAATACTGTTCATCATTTTAATGTCTTCACACGTCAGATAAATTTTCCTCTATGCATTACTCGAATAATACAGATACACGATTTCTGTGTGTCTTGGAATGTCTACAATTACACGCCAGCTATATTGCTTTCCTGCGACTGTTCTCGCATAACCGGGTCTCTGCGTGGTTCCGTTAGTTCAGACGATATGTTTGTATCTCTAGAAATTCCTATGTTTAATAAAAGCTGGTTTAGTATCTGCAGGGTTGCCAGTATTTAAAATAATTTTAAATACGATTAAGAGCAAAGATTTGTATGTTTAAATGTTTTCACATAAAACACAACAGAAACGGATTTTAAAATTCTAACCATTGGACCAATTCCAAAAAAATTCACCGTAAGAAATCTGCAGCTTGAGTGAGTTTCATAGGTTATACCTAGTCTTGCCATAAATATTGTAATAAAGAAAAAAGAAAATTGTTAACTGCAAATAACATTTATTAC
>NW_024045134.1:2722269-2729264 GCF_012273895.1 Zerene cesonia | reverse complement strand
AAAGTAATAAATGTTATTTGCAGTTAACAATTTTCTTTTTTCTTTATTACAATATTTATGGCAAGACTAGGTATGTAACACAGGCGTAGTCGGAGAGAACGGCTAGTTATTTAATATGTCGATTATATTGGCAGATAAATCGAATTGTTTCGGGCTTATAGTCTCTGCTTATTTTTATAAATCGTATAAAATGAAATCGTCAAACATGTAGATGTATCTTGTTCTTCTAGAAACTTCCAGTTGCAAACAAATTCCAAAGGGGAGAAATGAAAAGGGTCTGCCGTCAACCGAGTCGGTAGTTGCGTCACGCAAGAACACAATTCATAATGGCCCGGGGGAGTTTCAGTTCTGTAGGACGAAAAACTTTAACAACCGTTGTTGTACAAATGTGTCTACTTATGCCGCGTGAATAGGAGGGCAGTGTGTTCTGTAATTTATCAGAATTATATTACGTTCGCTTAAATCACGACTTAGCTGTAGCTGTAACCTGCGGCGTCACTTGCGTGGTACCCGGGTTAAAGGTAGCCTATATGCTAATCCAGATCATAATCTATCTTTGCACCAAATTTTATACAGATGGGATAAGCTGTACTCGCATGAAAGAGTAACAAACATCCATACGTTCTTACAAACTTTCCCGTTCGTAACATTAGTAGGATCAATTGTCTCAATAGCATAAAGCGTCAGTGATTCGCTTTCGATTTCGTTCAAACGTCACCGAATTACCATAAGTATTCACAAAGGTAACGGAGACACTCGTCCGATGTCCCCTCAACAGTCACGTTCGGGTACGTGACGCGTCTGACCAACGTTAGTAGGTATATCTGGAATATACCTATATCTAATACCTATATCTGGAAGTGTTTTGCCAGCGACACGTGCTATGTTGTATCGGTGATAAGTCTGGTTTACAAGCAATTATGATTATTATTGTTATCTTTGTTGTAAATGAGGTTTGACATAGTTTTTATGAATAGCGATATTAAGAATTAGTGCAGTGGTGGCTCAGTGGTGAGGACTTCGGACTTAAAATAGACATGTCGGAGGTTCGAGACCAGGCGAGCGTGCAAGATATAAATTGATTCGTTTTATCTGCGCATGTGGATAAAATTACCACTACTCAAAAAAGGTGAAGGAAACCATAGTGAGGAAACTGGCATGTCCAAGGATCAAACATTCGACGACGTGTGACATCTGCCAACTCGCACTTGACCAGCTTGTTGGATTATGGCGTGAACCCTCATCGGCGAGTGTCCCATTAGTGGGAGCATTTATGAGCTGATGATAATGATGATGAAATGGTACGAATATAATTAAAAAAAAATCAATTCATTGATCGTTTACATCCTGATCTATGCAATCTCTCTATCTCTATGAATATATCTTATCTAAACAAATAATTGCATTTTAATGTGAAGAAACCAATAAATGATTGAATAATAAAATCTAAGATTACATCAGTGAATTAAATAAACACAAAGAAATTGCGAACGCGAATAGATAAACACTCGCGCACAAGGAAGTAACGCTGGCCATACAACTGGAGTCGGATGGCTTTTATTTTCCACAATTAATTGTTATTATATTTTAATCCGTGTTTATCGCACCAGAACTCATTGATAAGCGAATTGAATAAAACACGGTAATGCTGTTGAAAACAGTTCCGCGTGGACGCTTTGTTTGCGTTCCGGGTGTACCTAGTGACAAACAAAGCAGCACAAATGGTGTGCATACATGAATTTTATGAGCATTAAAATGCCTAGTCAGTAGACTTGTATGCGTCACGTGTATGTTTTTTGTTATGATGTGTCGTAGTGGTTTAATGGCGTTGTTTCCCATTATAATGTTATCATAAACTTATTACCATGTTTTATTCTGATACCTTAAACCACTTTAATAGGATATGCATTTAATACGCTTCTGATCATTACTGATTTACTAATAATATACAACTGGAGAGTTTGTTGGTTAGTTTTAACGCGTTATCATCGGGAAGTACTGAATCGTTTTCAAACGATCTCATCGTTGAATATGTATGTGATCCCTGACTGCTATAGGTTATACACCTAAAGTTACAAAAAATTAGATAAACGGCTTCTTATCAAACCTTTTTGAAAACTCTCCGAAGTGTTTTGATAAGACACACTATCATTTAGGGGTATGAAAAATAGATGTTGGCCGATTCTCAGACATACCCAATATGCACACAAAATTTCGTAAGAATCGGTTCAACCGTTTCGGAGGAGTTCGGTAACTAAAATTGTGACACGGGAATTTTATTTATAAGACTAGCGACCCGCCCCGCCTTCGCCCGTGATACATATATTGCCTATAGCATTCCTCAAAAAAAAAAAACTAACACTGAAAGAATTTTTCAAATCGGACCAGTAGCGCCTGAGATTACTGCGTTCAAACAAACAAACAAACAAACTCTTCAGCTATATAATATTAGCATAAATAAACTACCGGAGAAAATAGACAAAGAGTATAGACGCAAGTTAGACACAGTTATAAGCAACTCTTCGTTTTGTTTTTTTACAAATTGTTAATACACACATTCAATGTGCGCTGTGGTTTAACTGTACGTACAATGAATGATTCTGAATAAAATAAAGTAAACAGGAAAGCGCCAACCCAATACGCAGACATTCGCACACGCACCATCCTACTTTCAGTCACGACAAATAAATCACAACACGAGCATTGTCTATGTAATTATTGGGCCACGATTAGATAGAAAGCGTGGCGGTGACCCGCATGCGATAGGCCTTACCTCTGCGACAGACCTACTTCCCGTGGTTGTTGGTTTTGCGATCGAGATAGTGTCTGTGGGCTAGGGTGTGATATGGGAAAGGTTAGGGTTCAAGAAGATGGTAAAAGTATGAGTTTATAGGTAAGCTATTGAATGAATCGTAGTACATCTTGAATTAAACATGTTATTCTTTGTGGATTATGGCCTGAACCTTCATAGGGCCCATGCCCCTGCAGTTGGAACACTTATGGGCTGATGATCATGATGATTCTTAATGTAAACTTTGATGTTGTGAAATTTTTACTGTCAATGCATCCATTATCCTATTTCCTATTAATATTATATTATAAATGCGAAAGTTGGTAAGGATGTGTGTGTGTGTTTGTTGCTCTTTCACGTAAAAACTACTGAACCGATTGCAATGAAATTTGGTACGTAGACAGCTGGACAACTGGAATAACATATAGGCAAAATTCTAATTAAAAACAATACCTACTAAATACTGAAGTGTTCATTAAGTATTATTAAAATTTAAAGTTACTATTTTGTACATGCATCCGTAATGACCATGTAAATATTAAAGAAAACGAAACATACAGAAAAACAGATTTCACGTTGTTTAAATAACGACATCATAGTCCTAATCCATAATCTTGACATCGATTCGATATACGGGTCCATAATTTATATCACAGCATTATAAATTCTGGAGTAAATGACGCATATTAATGATTTGTATAATTAGTATCACCTGATAGAGGAAACCGGGCATAATAAAATCCAATGTGTCAGTCTACATTACAAAATTTTAATAACCAATGTATACAGACTCAAGTTCAAAAGTAGGATGTTACAATAGCTCTTCAAGGCGCATGTTTAACAGAGGGAAGGCGATGTCTAGACTGTACTGCAAAAGTATTCAATTACAATAGAATGGATACTGGACCTTGACATTACGCTCGTCATAAAATAACTGGCTTTTTACAAATATTTAAGAGTTATCTTGAAGATGCAATGTAGGATAACTATTTTTATCAAAAATCTAAACTTAGAAATCGTCATAACTAGATCAAATTTAAATGGGATCTCACGCTAGGCACCAGCTTTCGAAAAAAAAAGGAATTATTAATATCTGTTCACACAGTTGAACGTTCTGAGATAACAAAGCTGGAAAAAATATGAAAAAATTTACTCATTTGAAATCGGTGGAAAAGAAATTACTGTATTCTATGAGATGTTACTCCTCTATCGGAAAAGTCAAGATCCTCTGCTTTAAATTGTTTTTACGGGGAACTAGCTAAATTTTCTACTATGGCTTAATACCCGATGAACTAAGATTGAATTTGCCATTGAAATGTGGGAAATTATATGCCTATTGTAGAGAAGATTGCAAAATCTTCGTTATGCAGTTTCTAAATTGATGTCTTAACCCTCCGTAATTAATTAGTAACTGTATAATTCTCAATTATCGCTGTATTCAGCTCTATGCCTTTTGCCTTTCTCGATCGACCTTGACTGCAATGGTATCGCTAAGTGCCGAAATATCTTCATATTAAGTCTTGAATATAAATTCGTATTTAAATACGAGGCTTATTTGATAATTTACCAGTAATAACCTCACGCTTATTCTTTTATATATTTTTTTACGATGATATCGTAATTGTTGTCAAGAAGCAACCCTAGTAGGGCAATGTGATTAGGTCCATTGACATCTTAAAGGCTAGGGCTGTCTACGTTTAGTTAAATATACATTTGAAATTTCAATTTTAAACTGAGCGATGTGGTTTGTTTTTGATTGACTTGACCTATGTTACATTGTTGCTTATATATTTGTATGTGTATGTAGTTTAGCATTATACAATGTTTTTTAAGCAGCAGCCCTGCAGGAGGATTATGCCAGCCTCTCATTAGTGCAGAAGCCCTTGTGATGCAGGCGAGACGTAACTCAATAATATTATACATTTTATTTTTCTTCAACAACTACTTGTTATAAACATTTCATCAGTTTCCTATGGGCTATGAAAATGAGAGACGAGTTTGTGAAATGTCGTAATTATATTTATTACTATCCGGTTGACATCGAACTGTGTGGTACACGATATAATTTCTTAATTAAGATTCACAGAAAATGACAAAATTGAATGAGCTCTAGGAAATGCTAAAGTTAGAATGTCGTTCGTTTACCTTCCAATACAGGATTCTATTATAACTACGGCCATATGTTACGTTATCTTAAAATAAATCGCTGCCTACATGATGATCAAACTTCCTTTTACGAGACGATCTGGTTGGAGTTACGCCAACGTGAATTAGATGAATATCCTTATTGGGTGGGACGAGATCGCGACATTTCTGTGTGGAATGTGCTAGATAAAGTTAGAAATATTATCGGTAATGTATACAACGTGGTAACGGTAAACATTAGAGAAATCTAAGAAATGTCATTCGTATTACAGATGAGTTTATACCTTAGGTGTGTGATCTCGTATGTCAGGTTTTACGTAATAATAGTAATAAAATTCATAGTTTTAGATGTAAAAAATTTTACATTTGGTATGGTCTTAAGGCACATACCACTTAGATCTTCGCTACGTTGCATCAAACTGTAATTACCCACAAACATTCCAGCGCAGCCGTCACCCCGCGAAGATGTCGAAGAAGCCGGCGGCGCAGCCCACGCTGCACAAGGTGATCATGGTGGGCTCCGGCGGGGTGGGCAAGTCGGCGCTCACGCTGCAGTTCATGTACGACGAGTTCGTTGAGGACTACGAGCCGACGAAGGCGGACAGCTACAGGAAGAAGGTGCGTGCCGGAATTTGTGGCTCATTTAGAATGGTTTCTGGTATTTGGAATGATGTGGAAGACGGAGTGAAAAAATACTGTAAAATTATTATATATCAATAATGGTACGCCTTCCTCGATAAATGGGCCATCTAACACTGAAATAATTTTTCAAATCATACCTGAACTTCCTGAGATAAGCGCGTTTAACCAAACGAACAAACTGTTCACAACAAATTGAGTATAGATTAAAATTTCCAGGCATTTTATTATACTAGGAGTTCATTGATTTTCGTTAAAACCATGTAGCCTTCTATATGATCCTGATTATTTTTAAAATCCGATTCAGAAATAAATCCAGAATGCGTACACGGTAATGCTCAATGATAATTAGTTTTCCAACTAGTATTTAAGTCGAAGAACAGCCAAGCAACGTTAAGTTTGACTATTTATCGAGTATTTTAACACAATATCTAGAAGAGAATAACGCTCCATCAACTTGGATAGTCTACACTTTGTATGTGCTATTATATCATAAATCCCCCAAAACATCTTGGGACCACAACAAGGTCTAGTGAATGATATCGCAAGACGCCATATTCCAGGTAGTGCTCGACGGCGAGGAGGTCCAGATCGACATTCTGGACACGGCGGGGCAGGAGGACTACGCGGCGATCCGGGACAACTACTTCCGCTCCGGCGAGGGATTCCTCTGCGTGTTCTCCATCACGGAGCCGGAGAGCTTTGACGCCACGCAGGAGTTCCGGTAGGTTGCACTATTACGGAGCTGATCATAAATGCATTACACTTGCGGTTACTTGTTTCTTTATGACAAGACAAGATAACCAAAGGTACATGCAATTTCTTGCAAGTCATACTTTGGTGAAAATGTATAAGTCGTAGATTAGTATTATCTGCGAAACAAACTCATTCGAATTGTATGTATAGTTATGAATCACAAATGACAATGAGGATTTAACCATTTGCCCCGTAATCGTCTCGTGAATGGTTCTTGTACTTGCTGAAAATATAATTAGCGTAGTCCGGACATGCGTAGTCGCTTTCAACACTTATATTAAAAAGGGAAACTTTGGTATTTTTGTATGTTTGTAACGTTTCACGCGAAAAGCACTGGATCGATTTCAATAATTCTTTCATCATTCGAAAGCTGCAACTCCACTGAGTGACATAGGCTATATGCGTACCACGGGCGAAGCCAGGGCGGACAGCTAGTCGTGTATAAAGTGGGACGGTCTTGTCGGTCCGCAGCGAGCAGATCCTGCGCGTTAAGAACGACGAGAACATCCCGTTCCTGCTGGTCGGCAACAAGTCGGACCTGGCGGACAAGCGGCGCGTGCCGCTCGACGCGTGCCGCGAGCGCGCCGCCGCCTGGCAGGTGCCCTACGTCGAGACCTCCGCCAAGACGCGCGACAACGTCGACAAGGTCAGACACGCGTGCACA
>NW_024045134.1:2715061-2721269 GCF_012273895.1 Zerene cesonia | reverse complement strand
GCTCATAATATAACAGGATACGAGTTATACAAACACTAGGTAAGGGCCAAGTGATAAATAATATCAATTGTCCATAGAGCATATCGCATTATAAGTAATGTTGTTAAAGTATGACACATAACTTATGATCGGTCACCATAAAAACTACCCCTTTTTACTACTTGGTCCATGCGATTTATTCAAATAAAAGAAAACAGACACACTTGACATTAGAAATTAATGCTAATAGAGAAATTTTTAACTACCGTCATAAATAAATATAACAAATCAATGATATTACCATTACTTCTAAGTAAATAAGTACTTTTTTTTTACTTTTAAGTCTATTTATCGTACTCGAAGAAGTATCAGCCTCTAACAGACTGTGACGTCAATTTGGTTGGCAATGTGTCGGGTGGTGGAAGCTTTATCGCCTATTACCATATTGTGTCTTAAGTTATCATTAATTGTGGCTGAACTGCAGTTAAATTTGTTTTTTTTTTTTTTTACATGTAACTAATAACTCTTTATTCAAAAATAATGATGTACTTGGCCACCTTTAATGATAAAATTCTAAATCTACTCGAGCCATTTGAAATGCAGTATTGTGAGTGAGTGTATCAGATGTCCTGCCATCTCCACCCTCCCTGAATTCCCGGTGTCTGGAGACCTGTCTAAATGATACGTGTGTTTTGTTCAATACCCCATTGTTTTTCCAAAAATGTGTTCCCACAAGCTTGCGGCTCGCACAGCTCTGCTTGGCTGTACCGCTTTGTTTTTTTTGCGCTCCCCGGCCAAGTAGCGCTGTGCATGTCGGCGCTGTCTCTTAGTTTAGTGCGCTCCATAGCTCGTCTTGTCACTACGCATAGATTTTTAATGCACCGAGCAAGCATAGATTGGGTCTATATTAAAAAATTGTATTAACTGCCAAAATTAAAAGATAATTTCAAAGTTTTCTGAAAATAAAGAATTTCGTTTTACGGATAAAAAATGTATGCTAATCGGATTCTATTTATGAGCAGAACATTTCTCTCTATTTAATAACTACGTTGTCCGTAAAGTTCCGAGAATTACTCCAGCACGCGTCGGAAATGATTCGTCGCGTGAAAGTCGCAATGCGTAAAACAAGACGCGCTATGAGCGCACACCGTGCGTGTCGCGGTGTGTGTGGCTTACCCGTGTGTGTGTGGTGCGCAGGTGTTCTTTGACCTGATGCGCGAGATCCGCTCGCGCAAGTCGGACGACAGTCGCGCGACCAACGGCGACGTGCGCGGCAAGAAGCGCAGGAAAATCAAGTGCGCCATCTTGTAGTGCGGCACCGCGCCGCCCGCGCCGCCGCCGCCGCCGCGCCGTCGCGTAGCATTAAGTCTTATTGCCCTGCGGATAAGGGTCATTGTCGATAAGCGTTGTGTAATGTACAGATCAACCCGTGCGTGCGGCTGTATACCGCTAAGATACCGCTGCACGCAGTATTAATAAGGCTTACGTTGATGGGGGCGATTGTCGATATTGTTTAAGTCATCGAAAATTTGTAAATCTTTTGCTATTACCGACTCCACTGTTCTGTTTCGACTGGAAACGCACGGATGGCCCGAATTCGATGGGTTTTAATTAGTAAGAATGTCGCTCGTGCTGTGTGTCGGTGACTCGGTGTTGTGCAAGTGTGTCTCGGCTAGAACGTTATGTGCGTGTTGGTGCTGGTGGGATACCGTTCCTGATGCAGCGGCGTGGAGCTTGAAATGACAATGTAAATATTAAATTTAGCAAAAAAAAAAAGCCAAAAAATCATTCCAGTTTTAGTCATGTCCTCTAATTAAAGAGTTTTTTATAAATTCAAAATGAGAATTGCAATTTTTTCCCGCGTTGTCATTTCAAGGTTACCACGGGTATGTACGGACAGAAGTGAATACATTTTTTTATTTATATTAACGCTTGCGCGATTTGTATGTACCACGGCCCCGTGTAGCGATGTTGCCAACAGTTGTCCCAGATTGTGTACGATGAACACTCGACAATAAAAATAGTTTTTGTAAAGCATGTCCCGGTTCGGTTCCACGCAGAGGCTTGACTTGCCGACCTTACTTATGTGAAGTGGTATTTATTTTTGTATCGTTAAGTGCCGTTTAGTTTAAGCGGGAGTTCGCGGCGTTTGAAGATGTCGGAAGCTATGTCAAAAATGTATTATGGAAAAAAAAATTAAAGTATATAATATAAAACTACCCACAAAGTTTTGAGAGCATCTCCAAACGCCGCAAATGGTGTGCACAGTTCACGGAAGGGTCTATTTAGTAATATTCTCAATTTTTATGTTAGTTCTGGATAGATTGTGCTATATTCAGTTGTTTATATCGAAGACTTAACCGCCGTGCTAAGGCGCCCGTCTCGACTTTGCTCAAATAATATATTTGCTTGTGTTTGTTCGTATTGTTTTATGAAATTATGGGTGTCTAATGTTTGTTTATTAAACTGTAATGAAATTATTCTGTTATTGTCTCGTTTTTTGTGTTTTTTTTTTTTAATTAAGGAGGAAAAAAGGGAGCTTTACGAAAGTTCAATATCTCAATTGAGCGGTTTTTATTAATATGAAGATATTTTTAACTATAAAATAACGAACTCACAGACGGGTGTTTTAATACGGTTGGCTTTTTTTAATACCATCATTTATCGCTCCATTCGCAAACGACCAAAGCAGTTTTAAATTAAGATATTAAGGCTGATATTCGCTTGCACAAGCTTCGCTGCTTTGGTTTACTCGTGCCTCGTGTCTATATTGTAAATCACTTTTCGTATGTTCAGTAATTGTCCATACATTTTTTAATTATAATGTCAAAATGCGATTTCTCAAATTATTTTATTTGATAGTTTCGATATTATTATTTAATATTTAATTGCGTCTGCAATGATTAAGTCCTATCGTAGGTAAGTGTAGATTCTATATATTAAGGTCATTATACACTAAATGTTTTTGTCCTTATCTCGCTCTGAATACTAAAAGCATATTTTAGTTAGTGACCAACAGCATAATGAAGATTTTATTTGAAGAGAAAGAAGAAAAGCTACTTTGACAAATCATCAAGCACCAGTTATTTAATTCAATTCTTTGTAGAGCGAGACAAGCTTAAGTTTACTTGTAATAATAGGCTCATAAACCAAGTTATTTTTACTCTCGCTGTTAGAAGTATATTTTTTTAACGAGATATAGGAACTGCCAAACAATTTTTTAGCTGTTCCTGTTTGAAAGAGTACACCAGAGATCACAGAGATCAGATAACATTTTACAATTTATAAATCAATTTAAAATTTATTTAGCAAAATAATAATGATTCCCCTCCAATACGTTGTGTATTGAGTATTGGCTAATATTATATTATAAATATAATTACATATTTCATTGTGAATCCCGCCAAGTGTGGAGTTAAAAGATACAGTTTCTCTGCATTCTATCAAGATGTATATACAATATGTAAGATTTTGTTATTTGAGCAAATGCCTTTCCAAATATCACAATGCAATCTTGAATGTCTGTATGTATAGAGTTAGCGTAGGATAATAAATTATTGATGTGTATGTACGTACTGTATATGAGCACGTGATATGTTTATAAAGAGAAGGCAAAAATATACTGATTTGCAAAACGTTGTCTTGTCATTTACCGATAGGGGGGGACCCTAGACAGTTTTGGAATAGCTTACCTATGTGTTAAAGCCGCTAACAGATGTCGCCCTACGTCGTTTAAACATTTACTGAATCAATTCAGTAAATCTATAATGATTTAATACTTAGTATGCATTTTAGGCATGTGCAAAATTCGCAATTTTATTTTCATAGACAATTTTGCTAGCTAAATGCTGCCTGCATATTTTTCACAACAAAAAATATAATAAAAGAATGCGGAAACCTTCTAAAGAATTCATTTTACACCACTTGGCCTATTCAATGACGGAGGCCAAGATTTTCTTTAAGTAGAAGATGTTGCAGGCATTCCTCACTCTGGTCCACGCGATGTCTCGACAGAAGAAGGGACTCGCCGTGGAAGAGTTTTCAGAAGAGCAGCAGAAGAAATGTTCAACTCCCTGCTGTACGGTTGTTTAGATGTTTTGGTATTACAGATGGATGGGGGCAAAATGTTTCTGGAAATTTTTTTAGGCATATCATAAAAGACCCAATAGATTTTTGGGTATTTTTGTATTATTTTATTTTATATTATGAAGCGCAGTCTATATAAATTAGAAATTAGTTCGTTAAAAAAGAATGAGATATAGAAGGCCCTTAAATTAACATCTATATGCGAT
The DNA here is from genome assembly GCF_012273895.1 of Zerene cesonia. Taxonomy (NCBI): domain Eukaryota; kingdom Metazoa; phylum Arthropoda; class Insecta; order Lepidoptera; family Pieridae; genus Zerene; species Zerene cesonia. The sequence goes on along the minus strand of NW_024045134.1, from coordinate 2,716,998 downwards.
GCTTTTAATCCAAAGATCCAAACTGCTGTATTACAAAAACTGTTTTAAGAAAAATTTTACCAATTGAATCATTTCTATATAAAAAAAATCACTTCAAGAAAACTTTTATACTTGACCATATCTTGTAGTTGATGTTGAATCAAAGCTAAAGTGTTAAAAAAACAAAAACTGTTTGCGCATTTTATAAATGATGTCCTTTGTTGAACTATTTATACTCATACTAAAGTATATATTATATATAAATATTTAAAACTTTGTTTTTTAAGGGGGACCAATATAATTTTCTGTTTGCTTGTATTTTCACATTTTGCGTACATTGCTTAGGAAAAATTCAATATTTTTAATTAACTTAGAATGTTACGCAATACTGCCACTTCCAAAGGGATATTACCTATTTTATGTATGTAAAGTACAATCCGGCGAAACCTTAAAGTATAAATATCTTTTATAATAGCCTCTTTGCTATAGGCGTCGTGGTTTATTTGAATATTTAAGATTAATTGTTACATTTGGTTAGATTTTTTATGACACATTTATATCGATTAAGTTGAAATTCAAGACGCTTACACTTACATTCTCTCAGTGGAAATAAGTAAGGTATAAACATAGTAAGTAAACCTTCCATATGAAAATAATTTCAATAGATATTTAGTAGGACTTTACTAAATCCGTATCCACTTTTTTTTCACTGGAAAAGCAACAACTTTTTTAAGACTTCTTAATTTTCAATTTTATTCTTGTTAGAATTAAATGATGTATGAAAGTTCTAAAAGCCTTTTTCAGCTGGGACAGATTGGAGCATTTTGAATCTTATGTCCATTGAAATAAGGTTGAGGAAATTTCAACCGTAACTACTCCTCGTTCAGTATTATTGTATAATTTTATTACTTTGTAAATAAGTTAAGGATAAATAAAATATTGATACAAGTTTTTTCGTTTTATTTTTAAAAATATAACAGTATAAATTCAGTCTGTACACATATACATCAATACCATTATATATAACATTTATGTCTGTTCATATTTACTTAATTCTACGCAGCTTAGACATTACAACATTGTGGACATATAATTATATTTTGTCAATGATAGAGTTCAGTGGAATCGGGGGTTGCCATTTAATAAAAAAGAAGAATGATAGCGGCGGATAATGATAGCGCGGATAGCGGCTCTTGTACTCTTACATGTCAATAAAATTCCCCTTTTTGGATAAATATATGAAGAAAGACACTCCTTTTATATGTAATATTTCGATTGATATAATTTAAGGATTAAAAATTCTACAAAATATATATACCATTATTTACATCTCGAGTACAATCCATCGAGTATAGACTATTTTATGGTCGGGCATTCAACTCACATAGTACTTTATTTAAATTTTTATAAGAGCGTGGTCGTAACATTCTTTATATACGTAGGGCCTTTCCAATGAATATATTTTGCAAGTGTGGGGAGTTGGGGGGGATGCGGCTAGCCCAGCTGGCAGTGGTGGCCGCAGCCGGCGGGGCAGAGGCGGTGCTTGGCGTGCCAGCGCTGCATGTGGCGCAGGTGGCCGCCGTGCGAGCAGCCCTGGCACCAGGCGAACAGGCCGCGCACGGCGCGCGCGCACACGGCGCACACGGCGCGGCGCGGCGCGGGCGCGGGCGCGGGCGGGCAGCGCTCGCACGGCGCCGCGCCGCGCGTGCGCCGCCCGCAGCGCGCGCAGCACGCCGCCACCGACGTGGACTGCTGCGACAGCCCCCACACGCTGCCCAGCCACGCCGCGCGCACCACCTCCGCCGCCAGGCTCCAGCGCTTGTGCCGCTGCAGCAGCTCCACGTAGCCCAGCAGCCACTGCTCCTGCGTGGGCTCGTCCACGTGCGCCAGCAGCTCGCCGCGCCGCTCCTGCAGCGCCAGCAGCACGGTGGCCGCCGTCTGCACGTCGCCCAGCGCCG
>NW_024045134.1:2703438-2714061 GCF_012273895.1 Zerene cesonia | reverse complement strand
CCCGCCCGCGCCGCCCGACCGCTCCGCCGAGCCGTCCTCGCTCTGAAACATGCTCAAAATTATCAAAAAAAGCAATAAAAAATCTACACTTAATTTACAATTTCATTTTCCAAAAAAACATTACTAGTTGCCCATCATACAGGTATCATACAGGAGCTACAGAAAAGAAAAACCAATAAGAACCTACCGATTGAACTGCTGTAGTGAGACTATTCGATCTCTGTAGCGTAGGCGACGTGTTTGTGTTAGCTGCTCCCCCCACACCGCCCCCAACTCCTCCAACACCCCCAGAGGGCTGCACAGAGCCTGAGCCGGTGGATCCTCCGGGTGAACCTGATGTTCCACCATTCATTTGACCGCTTAAGTTTCCAGACTCTGTGAGCATATGTGGAAAATTTTAAATAAAGACAACATTCTACATATCCATCATAATACAGTTGAATCAATACTATCAAAAGATCACATTTACCTGAGAGCTTTTTTTAAATTTTATATTAACGCAGAAATTAATTAATAAGTGGTAAAACATATTTAATATAACATTATTTGTATTAATCAAGACACCAATGTTACTATTACTGCACACAATAACAAAAAATAAATGCTTATTACATAATTTTAGCAAATTTTATTTACAATGGAGACTAGAAGCGTTTAAGCTGCAGAGTTAACGTTCAGACTTAATTCTTTTAAAACGAAACAAGTTGAGTTAAAACATTTCTTATTTCGTAGATTTTTCAGTCATAAATTATGTTGATGTGTGGCTTGACCACTTGAGCCCAGTATAATTTTACACGAACCCAACTTAAACTCACCGTGCTCATCGTGCTCGTCGAGTGCGGGGTTCGGGTGTGCGTGCGCGTGCGCATGCGCGTGCGCGTGCGTGTGCGCACGCAGCGGGAACGCCTCCTCGGGCAGCGTCCAATCGGCGGCGTCCACGTCCACGTAGTGAGCGGTCGCCGCCGACACCCACCCGCTCGTCTCTGGATCATAAACACTAAAGTTATATGTGCTTGAAAATTTTTATGAATAGAAAAATGTATGGTAATTATATGGCATTATTCGAGATTGTTTGAAAATTAAATTTGCTATCTTAGAAATGACATCATTGTTTTCAGGATAACGCAATTTGTATAATATAGAAATAAAGTCATTGTATTAGTTGTATTTATACACAATAAATATCAAAATGAACGCTATTGGTATTATAATGCACCAGTGAGCACGCACCGTTGTCCCGCTTGGCGTACTTGTGCGGCGGGATGTAGATGGTGTGCGTGGGCAGGCCGAGCACGCCGCTGTGCTTGTGCGTGCGGCTCTCCCACTCCTCCGCCTCCTCCACCACCTCCTCCTCCGCGCCGCTGCAACGTCCGACTCGTTCATAATACAAGTGGTGTATAAGAAGTCGCAATTAAAATTTAAGACACACATCTACATATAAGATGTGGAATAGCATTTTAATTAATTGTTTATCGACTTGTAGCGAGATTTTGAGAATTGTTAAACACGTATCATTTTATGTATAAACTTTTTGTAAATGTATCAAAAAAATCTTAGATCTGCTTCGAATGTACAAAAGTTATGCTCGGTATGATTAAAAAAAACACTAACATAACTAAGTATCAATTTACATTACAACCGGTTCCAAGGTCTCAAAAAGCTTCACATTGTGTATGGTAAAGGTAACATTCATAAGATGATGTATGTCAAAAAATATCCGCCTCGAGGGAGCGAGTCTTCTCACTTGTAGGTGGGGTGGGGCGGCGCGGGGTCGGCGCGGGGCGGCGGGTCGCGCGGGGGCGGCGGCGCGGGCGCGCGCCCCGCCCCGCTGCGCGCGCTGTACACCGCCGCCACCACCTCCCACACGTGCGCCACCTGCACGGGATGCTTCGTTATGTCATACATTCAAGAAGATACACGGGATAAAGTGAATGAACGATCGGCGGGCGGGCGACTGACCATGTGCCGCTCGGCGTCGCGCGCGACCTGCGCGTTGTGGCGCGCCAGCTCGTGCGGCGCGGCGCCGGCCAGGCGGTAGCGCGCGGCGCAGGCCAGCACGGGCGCCGCGTCGCCGGCGGGCACGTGGCGCGTCAGCGTGGACGCGGCGCCGCCCGGGAACGCGCGCTCCAGCGCCGCCTGCGCCGCCGCGCTCAGCGAGCCCGCCGTCGGCTGCTTGCGGCTGAACACATCGTAATGTGTTATAGTTTTTAGCATTACGTATTTTTATATAGGTTATACTGACTCGAAGGACCATAATGATGGATGGTCCTTCGAGTCGGATCTTTATATAGTTATATAGTTAAGTAATCTTGTACACAGCATAAAAGTGACGACTAAATGTATTAATCAAAATTGTTAGTTCATCGCATAGATAATTTCCGTTCAAAAACGCAACAGCGCTAAGGACGCACGCGCAGCGGGCTCACCTGAAGGGCGCGTGCGCAAGCGGCGCGCGCGGCGGGGGCGCGGCGGGCGGGGCGGCGGGCGGCGCGCGCGCGGGCAGCGGCCGCTCGGGCAGCGCGTGCGCCACCTGCGAGCGCGCCGACACGCACACGCCCTGCGGGTTCGCCCACAGCACCGGGTGCGCCGCCTCCGCGAACCGGTGCCGGTACAGGCTGCAGTCCTGTCCAAAATTTAACTTTTTAGATATATCGGCCCTGGAAATATTTTGAAATATAGTAGTAAAGAAGGTTCAATCTGCTATCAATTGACCCAGAGAATGTACCCCAGCACATAAAAGTCAATCATCCCCCTCCAACACTTACCCGGCTGGTGGAGAGGAAGGCGTGCGGCGAGGCCTGCCAGGCGATGGCGGTGGTGACGTCACGGTGCTCCGCGAACGTGGCGAGCGGCACGTGCGGGCGCCGCACGTCCCACACGTGCACCGCGCAGTCCAGCACCAGGGCGCAGGAGGCCACCTGGTACCTGAGCACCAGAAATACTATGTCATCGCACAATTCGTTCAAAGAAACAAAAGAACGTTCTTCCACCATCTTTTCCATCACGCTTTGCGCGACTTGGCGTACTGTTTTTTTTTTTATTTTTGGTTGCTTTTTAAATCCAGGTCATCCTTTCATTTGTTTTATTCGTTATTCAAACTGAAGAAATTGCTTTCATTTTTTCACACGTGTCACTTATTGTCATATGATGATAATGATAACCATCCTTTTTTATTCTTGTTTATTCATTTAAGAGACAGTACGCTATTTATAAAAAAAAATATATATATAATCGGTGAAATATATAAAAACGGAAAGCTTTCAAATAAAGAATCACCAATATCGCTTCACCCAGCCGTAAGTTCCTATATTATAATCATATAAAATCCCCACAACCAAATTAATGAATTATTAGTAAAAAAAATGTAAATTATGTATGAAAATAGGTTACATACTTTTTCTGTGGCCTCCATTTGACGTGTCCCACAGAGGCTATCGTATATATCGTGTGCTCCAAGTTCGGCTTAGCGTGTATGTCCCACACCTGGAATATAGAACACAAATTATCATACCTTAATATATAATACTGGAAACTGTAAACAAAATACGTATATCTCCCCCACTTTATAGGTGTACTTAAACTGTGTGGTCACCAATATGAGAGCAAATACGACCAGTTTTATTTAAAAGCGATACGAAATATTTCAAGATACCACGAAACTAACCTGGCCGCATTGATATCTTTCTATACAGAGGATGTGGTAAAAAAAACAAACAATCTTCAATCTTCTCCGAAAAACAAAGAAATGGAAATAAAATGGCAATATAACACATCGAAAGATGATCACAATGCGAAGGATGGACTTAGTAAAATAAAGGGGTTCCCACTAAAGTGAATTACAATTCTGAGCTGTAATAGAGTCGATATTGGATTACGGTGATGTCCTTCCAAAGGAGCATGATCTCTCTGTCAGCACGTTAGTCGTTTGTCGCGTAAAGTCGGCTAAATTAATTACAATAAAATTTTATAAACATATAGACCATGGTCGGAAAGAACCAGAGAATTCCATACGACCTAGACAATATTTTTAAAGGTGGTTGCATTTCTAAAATCGTCTCCAAGTTCCGTCGCAATAGGTACAGAGCGCAGACACGGAAAAGGCTATTATTAGCATATCAGCAAGCGCCGGAGTGGCTAGACTGCTTTATCGCTTATCATTTGACCCACTTGTGACTTTTGTTCAGTGAATAGTCATTATGTCGTTAGATTAAAATGCTTTTCAACTAATGTTATATGTATTTTATTTATTTGAAATAATTAGATAACATATATCCATTAGTGTTGGTAAATAACTTATACATTCAAGTAAATTATATAAAAATATTTTAACCTGTCATAAGAAGAAAAAAATGCCGGGAGAAAAATGTTACCAGCGCATCAAATACAAGTTAATTAAGTATAATACAAAATGTCGACCAAATCTAAGTTTACATGTTAATAAACATAAATGCTGACAGTTTTGGCAGGTTAGATACATGGGTTTTATATACAGAAAATATATGTATGTAGAACACAGAAAATCGGTGGACTTTCTCAATGACAGGTTAAACAAGTTTATATAAAAATAAGGAAAGAAAGAACATAAAGCATTTATGAAGCGAGACAGTTTGACACAAAAATAAGTTATTCATAAAATAATGTTTATGTAAAATATACAGGTTGATGTAAGATTCATACAAATTTGGTAGTACAGATTGTACCTTGATAGTACTGATGGTACCTGATGGTACAGATTGTTCTTCGACAGAACAGAATGTACCTCGACAGACTGTACTTTCACGGTACAAAATGTACTTCACCGTTCGTACCTTGATCGTCTTATCCCTGGACGCGGTGGCCAGCCAGGGCACGTCCGGGTGCCAGTCGCACGCGAACACGGGCCCCGAGTGCGCGGTGAACTGGTGCAGCGCGCGCTCGTGCCGCCGCGCGTCCCACAGCTGCACCGTGCCGTTCTCCGACACCGCGGCGAACAGGTGCGCCGTGTGCGGGCTGAACTGCACGTCGCGGATCGACTCCGTGTTGCTGGCGGACGGGGACGCTACTTGTTACCGCGTTAGCGAACCGAGTGCGTACTCGTGCTCGGCATTCACATCACAACGTCGAAAAGAACAGATACGTGCAGACACCAGCAGCGACTGCATGCCGCGGTTTCACCCGCGTAAGTCCGTATCCCGTAGGAACATCGGAATAAAAAGTTGCCTATATGTTATTGCAGTTGTCCAGCTGTCTACGTACCAAAATTCATTACAATCGGTTTAGTAGTTTATGCGTGAAAGAGTAACAAACACACACCTATCTTTACAAACTTTCGCATTTATAATATTAGTAGGAAGGATAGTAGGACAGGACAATAGCGGGCAAAATAAAAGACGAAGGTAAAACAAAAAAGACGCCGATCATAAGCATCCACAAAACCTAGAGTTGTGGGTGTGTTGTAGGTTCTTTAGGGTCGAGGCTTAACATTGAAGCGGGTAGTTTGTTCCACGGAGGAGTCGTGCGCGGTAAACAGTTCTTCCGAAAGCGCATGGTACATGCATAGAGATTTTTTAAAACAAACAAAAACAAATTGAAGACGAACGAAAACATGATATGCAACATACCTGATAAACGTCCTGGCCACCTCTTTCATGCGTAGATCGAAACATTTCATCATGCCATCTTGCGAACCAGAGATCAACAGTGAGGGCTCCGTTAAATGGAAGCTTACCTGAACAAACAATTGACTAAATTCGATTTTATTTTCGATTACTGTGGCAGGATCACGGGTGGTCGAGAGGCTAGGCGTTGCTACGGTTAGGCAAGAAACGCAGGTTCCAATCCTGTCTCGTGATCAAATTTTTTCTATTCCTTCAAAATTTCTCATTTATAAAGCATTTCAATGCTATAAAACTTAAAATTAAAATTAAACAAGTGGCTAGATTGATCTGCAGTAATTGGTGAAATAATGTAACATGGTACATGAATTAATTTCAGCAAAATTAATTCAAAGTGGCTCAGTTTTGAGCATGAAAGATTAAGAAATGTCTTTGATCATTATAAATCTATTCCATTTTGAGTTTGTGAATTCAATTCGATAAAAATCTTCATAATTGTCTAGTAGTATTGGTACTAATAAAATAAACCTGAATTATTTGATTGAATGCACTAATCTCAGGAACTACTATACCATTTTCTAAAAATTCTTTCACAGTTAGATATATTCAAAATCTCTGAATTCTAGTTTATAAATGTAGCACTAGCAAAACTAGGATATAACAAGAAATTTTATATTATGTTTCTTTAGGTGAAGCAATGGTTGGAGTAGGGCGAAGAAATAGTTGGTATTATGAGACTATTCGTATAAAACTCAGATTATATTACTACTTAGTACTTAATTATTATATAAAAATATTAACCTTGTTGACTGTCCGTTTATGGTCTGAAAATACATGTTCCTGTTTGGATCGTCCAGATCGGCCTAGATTCCACACAACAACAGCTCCATTGGTGGCTGCTGTGGCTAGAGTATTTTCTATGGAAATTATATAAAGTTATTGACATATGAAATTTTCTAACCTTAAAATTTTTACAGTTTACCACTTGATAAATTAATCGTACAATAAATGTAATACCACAACTATTGAGACCAATTAAACCATTATAATTATGCTGCAACACTTAAAAATAACATTTATTTATTAATTTTACCCTCAATAGTGCTCCAGGCGACATCGATCGATGAAAAATTGAGATTCAAATTCTTTCCCACTCTAAGATTGCATACTTCCGAAAACTCATCCTCTCCAATTGAAAATACTTTAAAAACTGAAACATAAGGATAGAATAAACTATACATCTTGGTGACATAATTTCGATGTGGCAACCTAATCCTTAAAATATTTAGAAAATGTGTACAAATATAATAGAAATATATTCAAATTTACCATTTCTCCCAGCAATAACAACTTGACTGCAGTCCTTATTTAGTGCCAAAGCATTTGCAGGCCCTTCTTGTGAAACACAAATAGTATTTGATGGTATCATATTAGTCGATATTCTTGTATTTGAAAATCTTTATCAAGACAAATTTAGTAAAGCAAAAATAAAATAAAGTTTAAAAACGTAAATTATTAAAAACAAATATCTAAACACAAACGAATAGTTGTCTTATATGACGATTTCATGATGATAAATTAAAACGAGCATCAACATATCACTCTATATACAATATCAGTGCAAAGCATAATACACAATATGCAATAAATATTATTATGATCTGTTTTTGATTCACACAGTAGGTATGATGTTTTGATTTCTGAGCATGTTTTGAACTTTGACTTTGACATTGACATCATACGCTTTCTTTAAATTTTAACAATTACCATTTCACTACTGGTACTTTTGATATTATCGGTTATGAAAAATTTTCAGGGAGTATTTATATATCTAATAATATTTTAAACAATATTGTGAAAAATTCAATCAAACTCCATTTCGGTAAAAAAAGGTAAAAATATGCTACACAGCAAAATTTAATAGGAGTCATTTGGACAATCTTATTGTCCAAATGACTCGACTTTGCTCTGTGGTTTTGTCATATATACTGACAGATAAAATAATTTTGTGAAGTTAAGAAGTCAGAAGTGTCAAAGCTTATAAATAAAAAAATATCACGAGTATCGAGGAAAGGAGAAGGATTACGCTGTATCTGAGATATTATTTAATTTAGCTTTATGTTATCTAATAATGTCCGTGATGGCTGTATGAATAGGAAGATATTCAAATATTCCTAAGATAAAACAATGGACGGTGGTGATAGAATTTTGGTCGCTGCTGGCCTTACGGCCGCGGTTGTTGTGGGGGCCTTTGTGCTGTGGGGGCCTGGAGGAGCGCCCAAGGTCCGTAAGCGGAGAGGTCAGATCGCGGGGCTCCAGAATCTAGGACGAACATGTTTTCTAAACACCCTTTTACAAGCACTGGCGGCTTGCCCTACTTTTATAGACTGGTTAAGAAAATACGCGAAAGCCGATGGCCATAATAGTATGATAACTACGTTGTACACTGTTATTGAAGGTACTCATTTTGAATCTCTTTGCTTTCTAAATTTCATTGAACATTATATATTTTCATAAACATTTTTATATTGATTACATAAAGTTTAAATTAGCTATGAGTTCTACACCGTCATGGACTATAATATTCCACTTTAACTCATGTTATCTCAGTCATAAATCATATCACTCTTCTACAATATTTCATTTATTAATCAATAATTAATTTGTTTTAATGTAACAAAAAATAAATATTTATATATATTAAATCATTCAGTTGTAAATGGCACCCATGAGTCTGCTCGTGGCACTCCAGTGTGTCCCCTTGGAGTGCTGCAGGCTCTGAGAGCAGCAGGCTGGGTGGTGCCGGCAGACCAGCAGGACGCACATGAGCTGCTGCATGTGCTACTGACTTGCATTGAGGAAGAAACTACGGCTATGGCTAAGAAGGTTTAAAATATGTTATTTTCTGGTGGTCTGTGAGTGAATGCTAAGTTAAAACAACTTTGATCTTATGGAAACCCTAGGTCCTTGTCAAATTTTATGGCCAAGAGGTAATAGGTCAAGTCATTTCATTTTAAATTACAACACAGTTTATTCATATTCTATGAATAACTGCTGTTGCAACTTTAAAATATACAATCAAACAGATGAACAATATAATCTTTCCCTCCACCATTCCAGCCAGGATGCCTGTCAGACGCTCTAGGGCTCGGAGGTGGCGGCAAGGCTTGGTCCGCGCTCGCTTCGCCCGCGTCGCCGCCGTCCGGTTCGTTTGCGCTTCGCCCTGCGCGACCAGCCTCTGCTGCACCGCCCACTGAACCGGATTTAGCTGATCCAGGTAAAGAATTATATTAACTATCTCTTTCCAAATTAATTATCATACAAATTTGTTATGTAATATATACATGCTTAAATGTATGTAGTCAGTACTACTAGTGTGTAGGTGTGTATAAATATGACTTCAAAGTTGTCTTGCCTTATCCTTACCAGCACTATTATGTGGTTGTTCACAGAGGAGCCGGGGTTGGAGCCAACGCCGCTCCGCAAGGGCGTGTCGCGCTCGTTCTGCCACCTGAGCAGCGTGGGGCGGCGCTGGGCCTGCGCCCCCGCGCGCCCCGCGCCCGCGCTGCCCTTCCGCGGCACCCTCGCCACGCGCACGCACTGCACCGTGTGCTCCACCAAGGTATACTACCACTGTTGCTATATACCAAGAGAACTATTTGATGCCAACAAAACCACTGCTGTATATAACTTCGACCTGGCCATCTCTTATTGAATTGTAAACAAAATACGCAAGTTAAAGATTTAAATATAATGTAAACACAATGCAAGCATTTGTAATAATTACAGTAAAGTAACCCTATTCTTGGTACAAATTTTAACATGCCTCGTCCTATCTGATATTCTTTCCTACTAATATTATCTTCATTCTATTTGAAAAAGGTTCTTTAAAGATGGATGATTGATCTAAATAAGGAAATACATGCAATAACGAACAGTTTATTTGCAACTCGATTTTGTATTGCAGAGTCCAATTAGATATGACAAGTTCGACAGCATATCTCTATCCATGAGCAATGCAAGTACCGGAGTGTCTGGATCATATAGTTTAGCTGGTGAGTATTTGCCATAATTTTAAACATTGTTTTAGATTTTTATATTTAATATATAAGTTTTTATATTTTTTTCGAAAACTCGTAACTGGAACATTAAATTAAATTTTGTACTTAAATTTAATTTTATGTTGAAGAAATTCGATTACAGTGCCGGGATCACGGATGGCCGAGAGGCTAGGCGTGGCCACGCTTTGGCAAAAAGACGCCGTTTCAAGTCTCGCCTCCTCGCGATCAATTTTTTTCTATTTAATAATGTGTGACTGAAACGGTTAAGAAGAAAAGCGCGTTTTAAATCGGTTGAAAATAAGCGTGAATGTGTCGCGTGCGCAGGGCTGCTGCGCGCGTTCACGTCGCCGGAGCTGGTGAGCGGGCTGCGCTGCGGCAAGTGCTGCCCCGAGGCGGCCGCCGACACGCCCGAGCACGCCTACACCAAGCACATCCGCACGCTCAGCTTCGGGAAGGTACGTTGTGGCACGTGAAGGGAGAGCAGAGGGGGGGGGACTTGGTTTTTCTGTGAATTTAAATTTTTGGTCGATTCATTTTTATTTCAAATAATTGAAATAACTATACACAAAAGTATTTGATTGTTTGTAAATGTATAGTTCTTTTTGTATTAACATGCTCGCTGCTATTGAAAATTTATGTTTGGAGACAATGACTGACACTGGTTTCCCCACATCTCGTACCCACGGGAAGATCGATTCCGATGCGCATTTGAATTACTGCAAAATTGGATATTCCGATAAATGGGGCTATATTAAAAATGTGAAATGTCAAACGACATCTATTTAATGACATAATATATTTTCTTTATTTAAGCTACAGAGGTTTTCTTGTTAGACGTTTAACTATACTATTATTAATATTTATAGTAAAAAAAAACTAAACCGCCTTAAAAATGGCAGATCAAGACCAAATTACAAGTAACGGCTTTTGAATATAAAAATGGTTGCCTGTAAATTCGGTTTTACGGG